>NC_065510.1:24157288-24164919 GCF_006386435.1 Epinephelus moara | reverse complement strand
AAGCCTAAGACGTGGTAAGATACGATATTCCTCACTATATGAAGTGACTGATAACAAGATCTGTATAATGGATTTTGAAGAAATTCGTCAGGTTTTTATTTTGTAGACAATTAATCTGTATTTATAGCATGATGGGATGACAGCATAATGATGTGTGTGGCATCACTGGAAAGCTATGCTCCTGTGCTTTCATGTGATATGCGTGGCATTTCTGTGCGAGCCTGCATTCGCGAGTAATCCATCCAACAGTAATGTGTGTGCAAAGCTGTATGAAAGCTCTGTTATTCATGAATTTAGTGTAACTTTATCATTTTTTTTCGCTATGAAAACATTGGACTACCGACAAGTGCTTGGCCTTGTCGGAAAGCTACAATTTCGCTGTTTCACGTGATATGCGTGGCTTCTTGCTATGGTCGCGGAGAAAATCAATAGTGAAGAACAGGTGTGAATTTGGACACACAATGCGTCGTTCGGGCCCATAGGGTTAAGTTCATTCATTCATTCATTCATTCATTCATTCACTCACTCATTCATTCATTCATTCATTCATTTACCATAACCCCTTATCCTGTTAAGGGGTTGTGGGAGCCTATGTCAGCTGACATTGGGTGAGAGACGTGGTACACCCTGGACAGGTCACCAGACTATCACAGGGCTGACACATAGAGACAGACAACCATTCACAGTCGCATTCCCGCCTACGGCTAATTTAGAGTTAGCAATTAACCTGCATGTCTTTGGACTGTGGGAGGAAGCCGGAGTACCCAGAGAAAACGTAATGGATGGACAAGTTAGCGTGTGACTTAATCTTGCAACATCTTGCGACTTTCCTCGCAGGCTAGAGTTCTCAATCTCAACCCAAGCCCGATGAATCCTAAGATGCCTGATGGGCTAGACCGGGTCGGACTGAAAATGTGCACTGATTGGCCAGGTTTGGTAGGGTACAGGATGTGGAAAAAATAATATTAAAAAGTGCAGGCAGGGAGTGAAGGAGAGGGAGCACCCATAGGCTCCACGCTGGGCTCTCTCTCCTTTCTCCCTGCTGGGGCAGGAGGCTTCTCTGCCAGGGAAATACAGTGTAGAGAGTCAGTGATCCACTCAGCTGGTCTATTTTGTGCTGGAGGCGCATGTGGTTTGCGTCACCACACAGACACTGTGTCCTGGGTGTTGAAAGCCGAGTAGTGCTTTTTGGGAGAGTCAGGCTTTGTCATGCTTGGGCTCTGTATTTTATGTGATGATCTCGGATGGACTGGGTACAGGCTTCAACTTCCATGGGTCGGTTTGGTTCTGGTTGTAGTTTTTTAAGCCTGTTGAGAACTCTTTAGCGGACTTTACCTACTTTCTACTGAAAATAGTTGAACAATTTACAAAATAAACATGATTACCATGGAGATTAGGAACTGTCAAGTGTAATGTGGTTTAAATGCAAAGCACACGCTGATTACAACCAAAATGAGAGCACCTCAATGCTACATGTACATTGCAGATTGGAAGGACTAAACATTGCAGAGCTGTCTGTGTGATTTTGAAAAAACTCTCTTTTCACCAAAAAACAAAACAAAAAAACAAACAAAACAAAGACAAACTCAAAAGGCATTGATTGGTATTTAATCAGTCTTTCAAAAGTCTTAAAATGCTAAGGCAAGGGAAATAGTTTTTAAACTTTTTTTGCTGACGTTGGATTTTAAATCTCAAAGTATTTAGTAACATCCATTAAAAAACAAAGTCAAATGTTTACTCCATTAATCTCACTCGGATCGGGATAATGGAACCAACAACACTCATACTAGAAATCATGTTTGTATGCAAGTGATTTGAAACATCAAATACACTTTGAGGCAACTTTAAAGCTGTTTCTAGTTCAGTATCTGGAAAATCGCAAACAATTTTATCCTGAATGTATCTGCAAAATGTTTACTGACAGCAAAGTTCAGTTGTTTTTCACCAAAGCAGGCGCTCTTGTAATACAGTACCCACTCATAGTGACTGTAGCTTTAATTTATTATTGATGATTAACATTCAACCAAAATCACGAACTTTCCCTTACCTTAACCAAAGTGCTCTTGTTGTCTAAACTGAAGACAAGAGTCTGGACACAAACCAGAAGTTCTGGTGTCAAGGTTCTGCACTTTGTACATCCACCACCCCTTCAAAACACCTCCTCCAGAAGCCTACACAGTACATGAATGTAGTGCTTTGATACCTGTAAGAAATGAACACAACCCAGGCAGCGATCACGTTGCCACAACAACATGATTAGGAGAGCAAAGTTTTTCAAACTCGCCATGATGGGAATCGAGGCAGTGGAATCCAACATGCAGAGCAGGAAACACGAATTGCCAAGAAAACTTGCCAACAAATGCCAAGTATTTCCAAGTGTGGTTCTGACCTCGTCTCCTTCACGAGACAAAAAAACAACCCTTGTCCACCAAAATGAGCACATGTATGTGGGTTTTTTAAAACATGGGTAAATCCACGAAAAGTGGGCTATAGAAGTATGCCTTTCTTTGTGTGTGTGTGTGGTTTTTTTTTTTTTGGTGTCTCACATTTGATGTCATGGACAGGCTGGAAAACAGGTTAATAAACAGTAGAAAGCAGCATGGAGGCCAGTGAAAATGTTACAGTGGTTACTTCTTTTTATACATCTCTTACTTATTCAGTCTCTCTTTCAAACTCAATGCACACTAATTTGGAGAGATGTTTTAGCGCTGCTTGGGTGGAGACAGACAGTATTATTTCATGGCTCATCCTTGCATCTCGCCAGGGCTAAAACTAACGCGTACACCTGGGTGTTGTGTTTCCATCAATGCTGATCAGAGCTGCTGTAGTGCCCCAGGTGTGAGTAGCAATTCCAACCTTTCTCATTACATTAAAAAGCCAGATGTTAGCAGTTCTTTGCAGGTTTTTTATGCAGTGGGAAGGGGGCTTTAGAATAAAGATTTGGGCAAAATCGTCTCTTACCCCTGAGTAAGTGATGCTGGTTCATGTTTGTTTTTGTCCTGCAGTTTTGGTTACTGTAAGACTGGTCTTAAATATCCTTCCAAGAAGCATTAGGTCTTAAAAATCTAAACTTAAACCTAAAATCTAACTTGCCTCAAGCTGTTGGAATCCTGACACAAGACACATGAGAAAACTCAGTTAGTACAATTTGGTTTTGGTGCATTTCTGTATCCGGTTCTCACAGTTTCAAAATAAACAAGTTCCTTTCCTCAAATCAAACCTGCAAACAAGCTAGGCTTCTGGAAAGCATTTTAATGACTGGAGCTCTTCACTTTTGTCACTTATCAAGCACACACACACACACACACACACACACACACACACACACACACACACACACACACTCATATGTGGTCAATTTGGCATGCGTCTTTCCTGTGTGGGGAAAATGAAGTTGAAGGGGAGTTTGCCAGCTGAGAGCTGGCTAGCTATGCGGCAGAGGAGGAGGAGGAAGAGGAGGAAGAGGAGGAGGAGGAGGCTGAGTTGCATGACCGTATACCACACCACAGCCCACAGCACTAAAACACAGAAAGAAGCAGTATCCATCTACATACTCCATCTGCGGAGGAGAAAAATGAACTGCAGTTTTATAGCTTATCCTGCTGAGCCGGAACATAAGAATGTGCTGGAGGTTTTTAGAGAACCAATTGGTAGGAAAAATGGTGAGGGAAATGCTGACTTGTAGGGAGCTAAAAAAAATACCAAACAAACTTTGCTGAACAAAATGGGGATGGCTGGCTGGTTAAAAGGCTGAGGTTATGATGTTGTGCTGAGGACACGGTAAATAAGTTCTTTCACGTTGTTCAAAGCATTTTTATCTAATGCAGTCATTACAGACACTGGAGATCAACATATATAGCAAATCTGGTGATGTAAATGAAGCTGCTTTTGGTGATCTTTATAAAACCATTCCTGTGAATCTCTCACCGCGCGCTGGTATCAGCCACATTTCTCTATCACATTGCCAAATGCACCAGCTAGGACGTTAAAAGCAACAAAGATGAAATGCTGGCGTCTCTTCGCTGGTTACCTGTCCTACATTGATTTTAAGATGATAGTGCTCGCTTTTAAAACATGATTACATGGCCCCAGGCTATATTTTTAATTCTCTTTGAGCCAGTGTGCAGCCTCAGATCCTCAGGGCGCTTTAAACTTAGGGTGTTAAAGGCTTTGAAACAAGTTGCCCAAGTAGCAAAGGGTCACAGAATAAGTATCATATGTTAAAAGGCATAAAGCTTTCTTGAATGTAATGTCTTTTATCTTTTTAATTATTAACACAAAGTAGATGAAACAGTAGTATGGAAAAACTTTGATCCAATAAAAGTCCCCTTTTAACTGCATTTAACAGTAACAGGTCTGATATTAAAGAGGCATGGTCCACCCACACAGGTGTGTTCACTTGCTCACCTGATTAGAGCCTGTGGGCTGTGTGGACATCTTCATTACTCTGATAATGCTGCACCTATTAAAACTGGATGACTTACACCTCTGTTATTCTTATTTGAGCCATGTCCTAATTCCATACCTCACATTTAGTGAGGTATATTCACTCTATTTTTAGGACTTGATCAATGAGTCCCTGCTCCCTAAAGCAATTAAAATAAAAGTATACTATTTCCCCACAATATCATGCACAAATGAAAATAGAAAAGCTACGTACAGCTGCACAAACTTTAAATAAAATGACAATATATAAAATAATAAAATACAGAAAGATCTAATAGACCAGCTCGGCTGTATTCCAGTGTGATTTCCAGCGTCAACCTGAGCAGAGGTCTAATTGCCTAAATTAAAACACCTGTGTGGGTTCATGCAGGTCCTTTAAAAAGAGAAGCTCCACTCAGAATTAATCTTTTGAGCATGAATCACTCTTATTGACTTGGGGGTGGCTGTGGCTCAGAGGTACAGTAGGTCGTCCATGAATCGGAAGATCGGCAGCTTGATCCCTGGCTCCTCCAGTCCGCATGTCAAAGCATCCATGAGCAGATGCCGAACCCCAAATTGCTCCCGAGGGCTGTTGCATTCGTGTGAATGCATGTCAAAGGTTACTGAGTAGCAGGTGGCACCACGTATGGTAGCCTCGGCCACCAGTGTGTGACTATGTGTGAGAATGGGTGAGTGTTACATGTATGTAAAAAGCACTTTGAGTGGTCGGAAGACTACAAAGGTGCAATACAAGTGCAGTCCATTTACCATTTAGGGTGCTTTTCACCTGCCCTGTGCTGTTTGATTGGGCAAGTGTGAAAACAGCAATTGCACTTTGATGCGCACCAAAACACGAGGTGGTCCTGTTACAAACAAACTCTTGTGCGGTTCATTTGTGGTGAGAACCTGTTCCAACCTCCATACGAGCCAGCTGCAGTCAAATGACACATTGTTTGGGTTAAACATGAGCATGTTACAGTCCTGGAGGATTATTAATGTGCACCTCCTCCTGTACTGCCTTAATATGCACATTCAGCACATCCAATGCATCAAAACATTGTTTTCTAGTTGGAGCCGCGCCTCGTTTTCAAACTGTATGGTTTGACTAAAATGAACAATGACAGCAATATAGTCCATGATGAGCAGCGTTAAAATCAACCTGAGTAGTTGTCCCTCCATTGTGACATTTATCTTTCAAGTGTACTCTTCCTCAATGTTTTGTTTACTTCCTGGATTTTTCCCACGTGGAAATTCTGACCAATCAAGAGCACTGGGTCGCGAAATCATTTGATCTGGTCCTCTTGTAAATGCTGTGAGAACACGAACCTACTCTAGGCAATTATGCAGCTTTGTAACAAAATTAGTCCCTGATTCAGACCAAAGCAAGACAACTCTAGGTCTGAAAGCACCCTTACTTGCAAAAAAATGTGTAGCTTGTGTCTTCATAGACAACTGAGTGTGGTGATCAGGTTGAATGATACTGATTCCAACTGTGGAGAATTTTCAATACATTTAAATATCAAAAACAATGATAGAAACGTAACAAACCACCTCATCAGTGTGCTCAGAATGGCAGAAACTGTCTCCAAAATATGGCTAAATACAATACATTTATGGTGAAATTCAAAGCGAGAGGTCCATCAATCCAATATAAATTTGCATGCAGTCAAATAACTCATTTCCCATAATAATATGCCTTTAATTTAGGTGCTCTAAATGGCATAGCTTTTCTGGAGTTACACAAAATTTAAGTTTAATATCTTCACAGAACAAGATGAGTAATTGGAGATTTTCAGTTTAACTCAAAACCTGCCTTTCATAGACAAAGGTTGGTTTCACATTAAAGTGTGCTTTCTCTTCACAAATGCCTCACATCAGTAGAGTATAATTTTTAAAACAGTGAATGCACATTAAAGCTTATTAGCCATGTTTTTAATTTCCTTGTCTGTTTTTTAATTAGTTTTAAATTGATAATTTAATTGTGTTTTGTTTAGGTCATTATCATGCAAACATGGTTTAATTATAATTTTTTCTATTGCTGTGTATAAATGTGTATGTCAAACAAACACTTTCAAAAATACTAAAATATAAATATTTCTGAATGTTTGTTCAATAACCAGGTGTCTTAATGGAACTTAATCATGACAAACTCCTAAAATCAATTGTGCAATGTTGTGTTTCTGCATGTGTGTGTGTGTGTGTGTGTGTGTGTGTGTGTGTGTGTGTGTGTGCTAAGGTGTGTCATGTGTTGGCACGATAACACAGGGTGAGTGCTGAGAGTAAATCTTTGTAGAGGTACTTGGCTCACCTTCTTGGTACTAAGTGCACACCTGCAGAGCATAGATTAGACCTGAATTATCTGAGGAGCGAGCCTCTGCTGCTGCCTCTCCTCCCTTAATCTCAGCTTTCATCTGAGGTTTGTTATTGCTGTTTTCCTCCTACTGAAGGAACTACTCCAGGACTCGGTGTCTCTTAGAACACCTTAGATGTGGATAGCATGTTAACCATACAAACTTTTGTAATACCACCACAGCAACTGCATTTTAAGAAAACTGAACTATTTGAGTGCTACATATATTGTTGTGCACCTCCAGATAGTGTTTTTCAATCATAAGTTCTGGTGCAGTCTTCTCATAAGCCATCAGTAGGTATACAGAGGCCATAAATTCTGGCTTATAGGGTGGATTCATGGATGTGGAAAGATCAGCCGCATACAGGTGCACGCATGCAGTTTGCGAAAGGGCTGACGAGTAAAGGTAGCAGAGAGAGAATGACGGTGGTTGTGTTCAGAGCAGACATCTGTGATCAGTGCGATCAGAGATGAAATTGTAAAAGTAAATGTAGTGTAGGTTTCAGTTTGTCTATAAGGTTGTCATAGAAATACGTCTCACAGAAAAACATGAAATGGCCATGACCTTTTAAAGCAGCCGTGCGGAACTTTACATTTTCGTTGATTATAGTGCCCCCCTTTGGTCGAAGTGGTATGACACCCACAGCCTGGTGTCGTAAAATCTCGACTGCAACCAGCACCGCATGCATTTGTTTTGGAGAGCGAGAGGAAAATCATAAATGTTCTGGTGTAGCTCTGAATTTCTTATAAACTGAGGACAACTGCCTGCTGTATATTTGTGTTCATGGTCACAGTCACAGATAATTTTGTGGCGTTTGTTGTAACGTTACTAGACAAAAGTGGTTCACATCAGCTA
>NC_065510.1:24060002-24156948 GCF_006386435.1 Epinephelus moara | reverse complement strand
GGGGGGGGGTGATACAAACTAGGGGCAGTTTTATTAATGGTAAAAACTTTCGCACAGCTGCTTTAACAATGCATTACATGGTGAAGGGCACGAAATGTGTTGACAACATCAAAATAATCCCAATGTAAGGTCTAAAATGAAATGTCACCATTTTATTGGGAAATGCTGAAATATTGGTTAGATTTAGGGCAGGGGTAGGCAACCTGTGGCTCATGAGCCACATGCGGCTCTTTAGCCCTTCTTCCTGTGGCTTTGACAAAAAATTATATGGTAATGAATAATGGTAATTTTTTAACATTTTAATTTTCATTTAAAAAAAAAAAAAAGGTTTTAACATCTCGTCAACAATGTGCATCATGCGTCTACAGCCTGACGCCTTTTCCTAAAATTTGCCAAATCTCAGTGACGATGGCTAGTCTTGAGTCTCCTTAGTGAGTCTACGTAGCTATTGATTCCAAATCCAAAAAAGAAAACATCTTGGATGGACAGATTTTTTTTGCCTTCACCACTAACACTGCAAAGTTTAAATACCAAATAATCATAAATAGCCCACTGCAGAGTAGCTACTTTGTTGTTAAACATATTAATGAATTCTCATTTAGACCTATTAGAAATGTTTATTGGCTAATTGGCAAAAGGTTGCTGACCCCTGTTTAGGGAACGAATAACACTGGGTTAGGTCTAGTGAACAAAAAAAGATTGGTTAAAATAACTACATAGGGGACATAAGTGACGTAATATTACGTACTTTATGTAGTTACGTAAAGTCTGGGAAGTCACGTCACTATGTTGACTCTTGGTGTCACACGGTACACAAACAAGAGTCACTGGCATTTTCATGTTGCCAGCATGTAATGTAACACATCTTGTGCCCGCCACCACGTATTTCGTAAAATTCCCATGTCCTACTTCTGAACTGTTGGGTAAAGCGAAGCTGGTTAGCATCAACCTTGGCCCTGGAGTAAAAAAAAAAGTCTCCTAGTTACTGAGCCGCCTTATGAAGCATGGAATGCGGTGGCCTTTTGTAAAGGAGGAGCTTTAAGTTTGACTGTGACCTATGAACAGTTTGCAGCATTTTTTTTCTTTGTGCAATATTGTAGGAAAATTTAAATTTGTCAGTTTTCTTTGTCTCAGGATGTCCTCACAAGACCATCTATCTCAGCACATGGAACACTTGATCATATTGGTTATACGCATGACCTGAGAGAGATTTTAGAAATATGTCAATCATTATTCAATACAGTATTAACTCATAATCCTTTAGAGCAAAGTTCCAAAAGCACGAAAGACATGCAGCATGTCCAGATACATTATAATGTGAGCAGAGCTGATAAAACAGTAGGAAATCAGTTCACAGTCTAAAGCCTCTGAATCTCCCCGGCTGTAAATCTCCCTGGCTGTTAAAGTCTTGTGTTCTTACAATGAATTGTTTCAGGAGGTTTCATCCTGATATCACACCAGTCTTTTGGAATGCTCTCAATTATATGTGAATGTATGTATTGTAGTATGTGTTAGTGAGTGTGATGGTGCTTATGGGGTGTCACTCCAGGTAGGTGTGTGTGAGCTCGGTGGTGGGGTGGGGGTTATTGCATTACACCCAATAAATTAGACTACACCAAAATGGGGAAAACTGACTGCACCAAATGTTTCAGGTACAGAATCTGAAGACAAGAAAATATGATGAGCCTCGATACAGACTCTGTTGAGTTAAATGTGTCCATGTGGTGATAATCAGACTCACTTCTGCCTTGTGTTTGATTACCTGTGTTGCTTTTGCTCCTTTGCTTCCTCACACACATCCCCACCTGCTTGTGACGGACTGAACGCATTTACCTCTTCCCTTCCTGATTTTTTATAAATTTAACGTTTACTTTTTCCTGAGCATAGTGAAACGCTGCTCTGATTAATTACATTAGAGCAAATGTACAATGTGATAAATCAATCATTGTCACCTGCAGAGCTGAATCAGACAGATCATGACACATCTCGTCTTGTGATCAAATTAAGATGACAGTGTTAACAATCGGCTCATTAAACATGTGATCTTTGCTGTTTGATGTCGTGCTCTGCTCTATTCCCATGAAGATGAACCTTTCCAAGATATGTAATTTTTCCCCTGACATTAGTGGAATCAGTTTTTATATCAAGTGAGGCATCTGCTATAAGATGTTGTAGAAAGCCCTGAGAGTAAAACTGATCAATGGAAATACCAAGTGACTCCAATCACACAGAGGATAAAACTGGATAAAACAAAAAAGGCACCATGTGGTAATACTAATACTATCTTCACTGTAAGAGTTTATGAGTTCTATAAATGTTTCAACTTTATGTTATTTCAGACAACATAGCAAACCCATTCTATTTGAATTAGCACAATAGGAGGGAACTTTGGTGTATTAAAAACAACAAAAAAATTTACCAACAAAAATTACCATCTTAAATACAATAATAGTAGGCCTATGAGTGTCCGTGACTGACTGACTCTAAAACACATGTGACAGATATATGAATGCAACTGCAGTTGATCACTTTATTTACAGCATTTCACCATTTGGTGAGAAGTGACCAGTAGAGTCAATAGGTGCCACTTGGACATGGGATGAGGCTTGATCAACCTTGGTTGGTTCGCCATGTGTCTGTTTAAAGTTGAGACACACAACTTTTCAACCTTTTTTTTCAAATGGTACTATTAGGTAGCCTGGAAATCCAGACTCAAATCTAGAAAGATTTTGAGTCTGGCCCTCACCGATACACTCTTCCTACCCAAGGGGCGGCACTAACTGAGGCATATTAAATGCTGCGACATGCAATTGGATAGCACGATAGCCAATCAGAGCAAAAAACAAGGTGACGTGTTCATTGCAGTAAGCCCCATTGGTTTGCCAATCAGTGGGGCTAATTGATATATCATGCTTTTGCCATATCCATCGGCAAAACAGCAAAAACGTCCTTCCTGGAAGTGAAGGCTTCTAGGGCAGTCTTCTGTTCCTCTCAGGGCAGTCTTCTGTTCCTCTCTCAAGGAAAAAGATAAGTGTAGTTGGCTTAGCGTTTCTTCCAAGACTAAATTGAATGGACGCGGTCCTTTGGCAGCAGCCATCTTGGCTGTTTACTTTTAGACTCTTACGGCGCAGCGCCGTCGTCATCATGTTACGCCCGCCTAGAGCGCGCCTCTGTCAGATAGACTGATCTGATTGGTCCGATGGCGATTCAACGGGCTCTGCTCGTCGGGGCCAGATCCCCTTGCAGAGCAAATTTGAATTTGCTGGGGGCGGGGCATCTGGATTTCCAGGTTAACTATTAGGTATTTTCAGACCAAACTGCACTGGGGACTGTCCGAGAGGAACACCCCACTGGGGAACCCCTCTCGAGGACTACATACCTTCAAGGTCTCTTTTTTCTGTTTGATTTGCACTGCCAGTACGAATGCTTAAGTGATGTACTGTAAGCCAGACGATGGTTTTCAGCAACGTCACTTTTGCTTTAACAAGTCAAAATAGCAATTTATGTATCCTGTCACATATTTGCTCAAGGCCTGGACTATACTGTCGATCCATTTGTCCATGTTTCCTCCTTTTCTTTTCTTTTTTTTGTTGTGAGCTGTTGTTTATGTTTTGTGTTGTCTTTTGGCGGTTGCCCAGTGCTGCATTGGCTGTGTTAAACCAATCACTTTCGTCACTCATGGTCCCGCTTGTGCTGGGAGGGTACGTACTCTGAAATAGGAGCTCAGTCAAAATGGCGTTCTAAGAACTACAGTCGTTCCTAGGTCTTGTGGTGCAGACACAACAAAAAGGGGGGTCCTAGAACTATGAAAACGTTCCCCTGGTCCAAAAACACCTTTTGTCTGCACCACTGACAAGAAGACAACCAATCGTTTTCTGTTTTCCTTAGCACATAACAATTTGGCTGTTTTTTTCATTTGCCAGATAGAATTTCCACAGTTACTTCAGTTCAATTGTCCGCCATTTTCACCACTGGGAATACCTGCAAAGAACTTTCATTTATAACTAAGGATAGCTACCAGGGAAAACAGAAGCACTATACTCTCCCTGTTTTAGTTGTGCAATGGTTGATACACCTTCTTTGTGCTGTAAATCAAGCCTTCATCTTCTCCGATCGTATACCCAGTGGGGGGCAGAATGGCATAGTGAGCGCAAGGCTTACAGTGAACCAATCTAGAGGCTGAGGGTGTCATTATTTTAGAGCCTTTGCATTGTGCAATCAACATTTACACCCACTACATGATTATAAGTTAAAGCAAAAAACTTAAGACCTGAAACAGCCAGTGACCCCCAGGAGATAACGCTAATGATGTGTCCAAATATGTGCATCAGAGGATGTACTGTAAGGACGGTATCTTTGCTTGAAGTGACCATTACTGTAAGGTTCACAAGCTGTATATAAGGTTGGGTAATATGGCTTTAAACTGCTAGTGTCTGATCTATTGGATCCTTTGCTATCTGGCTAATTAGCCAGTGGAGCTACGACACAGATACCACAGTTACAGCTTGTTTTGGAACACTGCCATGTTTGAGGTCAGCTGACAACAGGTAATTGGACCCAAAGGAAGACTTTGGGACTCAAGGCAGGTTTTTTAAAGGCAGTTCTGCTGGTTTAAAGTTCAGGCCTCCAGTTGGCGACTGGCAGGCAGGTCAAAATCAAGCAAATACACAATCAACAGTGAAGCAGGGCAGGGGAACTCAGGACAGGGATTTCAGGCAGGGAACAGAGAAACAGGAAACAGAATTGGCTAGAGTGCAATGGTACAAAAGAAAACATTGATTATCGGCCTGAAACAACTGTGCAGTTCAATATGTACAGCATACTGGGGACTAATGACTCACTGCAGGAGGAGCTAGTGGACAGGTGAGGAATGGCAGCATTTCTCACAGCAAACATTTTGACTTGTTAATGATGGAAAATCACTGGTGTTACCAATAACATTAAAAATGGCTCTATTCTGCTTGAAGTGTCGCAGTCACACAGGGCAGTGTGACTGAGCCAACACTAGCACAATGCCAAGACCTTAGCTCTTGTAAATTTAAAGCTGTTGTTTACATTTTAATAATTAAACGTGTTTTTCCCGCTATGACAAGCCAAAATGTCTCTTGGTTAAGTTGAGTTTTCTCCTACAAGTTTCTGATCCCCAAGGAAACTTACATGCCTGCCGTGGGCTACACTGGAACACTTTGAAAATACTTTTTAAAGTGTAAAGTCTAACACCCTCTCACATCTACAGAGTGTGGGCTTTTAATCACACACTATAAGGTTTTTTTAAGACTGGGGATCTTGCAGGGTCACTGTTTCCAAGATGACAACCAGATTTCTTTTGAGGATTTTTCCCATCCTGCTCCTGGTTTAAAAAATTACACCAGACTTCCTTTAAAAAATATGACATTACCAATTCCTTAAGTGTCCTCACAAACGCATCTAGTGAACAAATTAATTTATTAGATTTTTAAAAAATCTCAGAAATGTTCTGTGGTCAAAAACAATAAGTGTATGGACACAAATTTCACAATTTATCAGAGATCGGATTATGAAAAAATATATTTTGACTTATTCTACTTTGCTTTAGATATCTATTCAAAATAGAAACTTACAGAAATTTACAGAGGGATGTCTGAAGAAAAAAGTGTTTTTGCTTAATGGACTCCTTTTTGTGTAGCCACTATGTAGCTGTCGTCATGTCTTCATCCATCTGGCCCGATAATCGCACTGAATAGCTGTTTTGTTTTCACCTCATTATTCAGTCTGATAGTATGTCTGATAGTAGTCCTTTAGCTGTTGTTTACAAGGGGTTATTTGGCCCTTAACAATCACTAGTGGGTTATGTAATTATACCGTTTAATACAGATTTATGAGTGATTTTTGTAAGACCCACAACTGGTACAGCTGTGCCCATGTCATCAATGCTTGTCGCCATCTGAGTCACAATTTTTGTGTTGCCTTTTTTTGTAGCTATAGCACAGAAAGATGACATTTCCGTTCTTAATCCCAGCCACACAGATCTGATTGGTTCAGTTGTTTTTCCAAATGGGGACAGAGCCATCAATGAACACCAGACCTCTTAGAATTGCTGAAAAAAAGGAGTCACAGGCATCAATTCAGAGGTCTGGAATCCGGCTTTATGCCTCCACACATGCCACATGCTGTGTGGCATAAAATGGAGCATGGAAATGTGGCACAGAATTGTAGATTTACAGCACTGCATTCCATTATAGATGGCACATTTTATGTTGTACCATCTGTTAAAGACACAGGCCAATGCCGAAACATATATCCTGACATCTCAATGACATTCAGGAGGGAGAAAGCATCTTCTTAAGCCATGTGAGAGGGTCAAACATTAGGCAGTTTATGTTTTGACAATCCAACATCAACAAAGTTCCCCGCGGGGTTTATCCTAAACCAGGCTGGTCTCCTCTTTTTTAGATATCCCCTTGTGGCATTCTCTTACTCTAACCATCCATCAATCCATTAAAACCTCAGCATGAGGTTGCCTGAAGAGGCCGAGGTTGGTTAGAATGAGACAGTGCAGCTCCAAAAGTCTCCCCACCCCCATCCTCACCCCTCATGTTCAATGGAGCATTTGAAGACACAGCAGGGAGCTGCTGGCCATAATATGGGGATTTCAGTTGGCAGTCAGGTGTGAAGTGTCTGACAGACAGAAGGGTCATCTGGAACTGCAGGGAGCCAATATCACTGCCCAGTATTTCGCTAAACACAGAGGGGGGACAGCTGCAACAAATACCAGGAAAAGCAAGGGTGAGTGGAGAGAGGAGGAAGTCACAAATCATCAAGGTGTAAGGTAAACAAATGTATAAGATGTTCTTTGTGCTATCAAAGGACATAAATGGTAGGAAGATCTTTTCTTTTTAAAATCTTTCAGAGGACATACACAACAAAAAAATGTCGGGCTGTTGTCATGCACCGTTTGTCATACGTTTTCCTACGAAAAGCAATGCAACAAAATTCATACATATCCCACGTTATAATGATCCAGTAATCTGTGCATAACATACATATTTTAGATGGCTGTGATCACGTGACTGATGTGCTGAAAGGAGTAAAGAAGGAAGCAGTCCTGAGTCATCAGTTTAGGAGGCTTGGAGTGGTGGATGGGTCACAAAACACAGGACTTTTCCCAGGAAACCGGTGTTCGTAACCATGTGAACTTTGAGTCATTTTAAGGTACGACCTCACCAGGTTTCTTTTTCCAAACCTAACCACAGTAACCTCTCTTGCCTAAACCTAACCTCTGTAACTTTACTTTAATTACATGTGAGGGCACGTCATTTGTGGGACGCTAATTCGTAGATTATCCAACGTGTTCTCAGCCCAGATCGTCACATCGCTGCTTTGTTAGTGGCCTTTCATGTCTACATACTGTACACTCATTGGCCACTTGGTGGTAGGGTCAGAATTTGGTGTAAACAACATGAAAGCATGGATCCATCCTGCCTTGTATCAACGGTTCAGGCTGGTGGTGGTGGTGTAAGGGTGTGGGGGATATTTTCTTGGCACACTTTGGGCCCCTTAGTACCAACTGAGCATGGTTTAAACACCACAGCCTCCCTGAGTATTGTTGCTGACCGTGTCCATCCCTTTATGACCACAGTGTACCCATCTTCTGATGGCTACTTCCAGCAGGATAACGCACCATGTCACAAAGCTCAAATCATCTCAAACTGGTTTCTTGAACATGACAATGAGTTCACTGTACTCCAATGGCCTCCACAGTCACCAGATCTCAATCCAACAGAGCACCTTTGGAATGTGGTGCAACGGGAGATTCACATCATGGATGTGCAGCCGACAAATCTGCAGCAACTGTGTGATGCTATCATGTCAATATGGACCAAAATCTCTGAGGAATGTTTCCAGCACCTTGTTGAATCTATGCCATGAAGAATTAGGGCAGTTCTGAATGCAAAAAGGGGGTCCAACCAGGTACTAGCAAGGTGTATCTAATAGTGGCTAATGGGTGTATTATGTGCTAGGTATCCTCCTGCATCTGCTGTTGATGTTCCAGGATGCCCTACCAATGTTGGTATGTCAACAAAGGCACATAGTTAGGTTTAGGAAAACATGACGCTGCCCATCTGTGTATTACACTGCCACTATAGGTGCCGTCTAGCTGACCAGGGGCGTACCAGAAAGCACACAAAAGGCTGTGTTACAAACTGACGCTGCCTGGTAGCATATAATACAGCTACGAAAGGTGGCTTTTGGCGTCCGGTATCTAAAGCCAAAATCACTGACAAAGTGGCGGTATTCGACGACCTAAGAATGAGAACAGACTGGAGTATCTTACAAACTGTTGTGTTTGCATTCTTATAGGATACTATAAGAACTGTTGTGTGTTGAAAATGTATAATAATTTGTGCGAGTGTAGAATTCATGGACATTCATTCAGGACATTTCGTTGTGTGTTATCATTCTAAATGTGACCCAAATGATTCATCACTACATACATCAAAATCACTTCATCCATAACCACCACGTCGTTCACACATACAGCACCTCCATGATTTACTACATCTATTAATGGTGTTTTTACCCACAACAGTTTTCAGTGATATATTCATTGTATTTAGTATATTCAATGTTTGCACACATTTGTGTATTTTGAATCCAGATTTATGACTTTAGGGTTCGGTGCATGAAGCATAGGGTATTTTCATTAGAATATAGAAACCAATAGATTTTAAAATGGAGCTCTTTTTATGTGCATGGATACTTCTGGTAATGGACAGTTATTCTGCCATGTCCATGACCACCCTGTTCAGGAGCCATTTAGCGGGAGAATATTGTAATAGCGAGAGTCATTTATCAGCCCTGATGGCTCCTCAGACAATGACTCTGTGATTTCAGGACCCCACTGACACAAACAGCTCTCACAGCCTTTTCTCTACAGGAAACACATCAGGAGTGGATGCTCAGCCTCTGTTCTTTGCTCCTCTTTTCTCACACAAACTACAGCCCTGTATTCTCCTCCTAATTAGGAGGCAGAGAGGATCAGATGGATGATGACAAATGAATCTCCAAATGGCTGTCGCTGGAGATAGAGCACCTTTTGGTAGAGTTTCCTCGCTACAGAATGGAAGTGTTAACAAGCTTCAAAGACTTTTTTTTTTTCTTTTTGTACTCACCTTGGTCCTCCAAAGCTGTGAGCACATGAGGAGGAAGGGAGAGGATGTTTTTTTGCTTGGAAGGGGTGCACAAACTATTGAGGTACAAATATTTGAGATTGTAAAAAGACTTTGAATTCATGTTTTTCAGCTTTAAAAAACACAAAGCGACGAAACTTGTGCAAAAAAACTTAAATATTTGATTTGGAAAAAAGTGTTTCTTCACACTGTGATATTCTGACACATGGTATTTGTTTTTGGCCATTCTCTAAGCCCTGCCCCTAACTAGATAGCAGGCTAATTAAACTTATGTTACTGTGTGAGTTGGTGAAAATGTGTCTCTGGCTGACATTTACATGTTTCCAGCTGACTTTTCAAAAAACCCTGAAAAAAAGGGGGGCCAAAAATATGCACACGGATGCTGCATACATGATATCATGCTAATAGACTGAGGCTAAAGCTGTGCAGGTCCCAGGCAAAAAGTCAGCATCCTTACCGGTTAATGATTCATGTAGAATGTGGAGACAAAGGAGCAGCGTTGTTCTTGTATTGCAGCTAATTAGTCTTTGTATCATAAGAATGATAGGGAAAAATGTCACTGTTACTTCACTCTAACATCACCCTCTTTAGCTTCATAAGCTTACAGTCCTGGAAAAGCAAGACAAAAGGTTACATTTACTGTTTGGATTTTCAAACAGTGTTCTTCACTCTTTAAAAAAGGAGGGAGAAAGTGGAGGAAGAGATGAAGACTAAATGTGTTAGGAGAAAATAATGCTATCTCTGATAACAAATTTGGCGGTGGATTGCTGGAGTGTAAATACGCCCAAATCCAATAATGAGCAAGACCCTGACCCTGAACTCATTGATGGATCACTGAATGGGCCTACCAGACACACCCCCATGGGCCCACTTGGCCTTCACCTGCAAAATGTCACTCTAATGAACTTGTACACACCACAAAGAGACTCAAAAGGACCACAAAAAGATGCAAAGGAACAGCAAAGACACAAAACATGACTAGAAAGAAACAAAAAGGAACCACAAGGAGACAAAGAATGACCACACAAAATTATATTTAGAGACACAAAACCCCTAAAAGATGTATATAGACTACAAAGAGACACAAAACTACAACAAAAAAAGGGAGTACCACCATAACACTGTGATGAGTGTCTTACTCCTGTGTGGGAGAAGTGGTGGGTTATTTTACATAGGTGCTGAGGGGCCCATTGTCTCAAAATCTGCTCATGTCTTAACTCTGGTATAACTAGCATCAAAGACTGGCTAACACAATGGGGAAGTGTTATAATGAATGAGACAAAGTTTTTTCCTTAGTTTGTTTTTAACGTAACCTGTAACTCCACCAAATGTATTTAGCTGAAAAAATGCTCCTTGGCCTTAAAAGTGAGGCTGTGTTTGGTTAATATTAGCCCCGTTTCCACTCAGCAGTACAGTTCAGTTCCGTTTGTTTGTTGTTGTTTTGAAGGTTATGTAACCACTGTTCATACTGTGGAGAGTTTAGTAGACTGTAACTATAAAATGAAAACATGTTGTGCTGCCTCTTGCAGCAGCTGGAGTCAGAGAAAAAATAGCTTCATTCACTGGGCCGACTTAAGGTGGAACGTTAACTTGTAGTGGTACTCAATGCATGAGCTGATGACGTGAATCCATCAGCACACCTTAAATTTCACCATGACAACTTTGACCATTACTTTAGTTTTTATATGACATACACTTTTAGTAATGAGTGGATCGTCAAGTGTTTGGATTATGTGAACTGCATATTTTCTAATCCTCACTTGGAGAAAGAAAAATGTTGCAGAGCGCCATTCCTGTGGGCTCTGGCAACACTAAACCCCTGAGCTTGCCTTAGAGGGACTAAATGCACAAGCCTGCCATTTTTAAATATCCCATCAAGAGAGACTCTCACTGCAGCCTGTTCTATTTTGTTCTGAAAATGCCTGCGTGCAGCCTCGTTCTGCGGACGATAAATGAGGTGCAGACTTCCATCTGTGTCACTGGTGAGGAGGAAATACAGTGAGTGCTGGACGGAGCAGTGAGTGACAATAACCCCGCCCACATTGAAGGGTAGTGTTTGTGGTGGAAACGCTAGTGTCTAGGTACCATGTCTGAAGGATTACTTTAGGTTCCAAAGGTACCATACCGAAAGTATTTGGTGGAAACAGGGCTATTGTGAATCAGGGGTCTTCAATGTGTTTCAGGCCAAGACCCCTTAGCAGAAAGATAGGCGCATCAGCCCCCCACAGCCTATTTAACTGGGTGTATGGAGGTTGTCAGTGAGAGGGCCATATCAGCCTCAGGATGCAGTTTGGACCTGTATTTGCTTTTCAGATAGATAAGGGCGGAAACTCTCAAAAACAAAAAAAAACAAACAAAAAAAAAAAAAAATGGCGGGCCCCCTGCAGTAACTCTGAGGACTCCCTAGGGCTCACAGACCCCCTGTTGAAGACCTAGGATGTAGATAGTGAGCTAGTTAGCTCAGCATACTGTTAAATAATTGCCTGAATGATTTGCTAAAAACTCCCCATACATACCCCAAACCACGGAGGAAAAACCAAAAACATATTTTTTAAAAATACTAAATGTCCCTTCACGTGGTTCGATTATAAATTCCCCCCTTTGACACTGATATATGTGAGCAGCACACACTGTGTGGCAGACATCCAGCTGACCCATCTGCTACATTAGATAAGAATAAAAATCTTAAAATGTGGCATGCCGGATTCACATGCGGAAATAGCCACTGTTTGTCCAACCTGATCTGATAATACTCCAAGCTTCAAAAATGTGGAAGAAAACAAGATGTGCCCAAAACACTGAGGCCTGCTCCCATACTGTTTTAGCTCTAATCCGATTTCATATTCTGCCTGTGACCGTGTTAAGGATCAAACTCCCAAAGCTCACCCTCCACGCTGACAGACCTGTGGTGGGTATCATGATTTCTGCAGGATTGAAGAGTGTCCCACTCCAACAATATGTGACCTTTTCTGACACTTTCTGCTGGGTAATGGCCAGGCGATGGCTTAGATTCTGCCAGAATGATTTGATCAGGAATTGATAGTGGTGACAACTTTTTAAAGCTCAAACCAAATCAGTAGTTTTCCAAATGTCAAAAAATGATAAAGGCAGCAGGAGAAAAGCTGCACCGAGATCAGGCGCACCTTGGTTTGTTTTATAACAACATCATGATGCTACAGTGCACAAATACTCAGAGACTGTAGATGAAATACATCTGTGGCTGAAGAATCTGTCAGCTCTGCTCACAGGTGAATCATGTAACACTTTCCCCATCAGCTGACAGACAATAATTGAATTCAACCTCGGCGAGCACGTCTTCACGTCACATTGTGACAGGTTCCAAAGTTACTGTGATTAATTACTCGGGCTGACCTTGAACTTAGACACCAGTTATTCAGTAAATCCTAACAGTAGTAAATACTCTATGTTGCTACCAGTAAACTGCAACTTGTAGATCTACTAATCTAATATCTAATGCTGTGCTTAGTGATGCTCATGATGACTACTGAGCACACAGAATCCACCTAATGGCCTCACATGAAGAGAGGCTGTGTCCTGAGAGGACTTTCCTGATAATTAGCAAATAACTTGAGCGTACCTGTGAATAGATTAACCCAAACCAGAGCCTAATAAATCCTCTTTGGATCTCCCACTTTGTGGATTTGCTCATGAAGAACAGCAGATGCATGCCTCAGAGGCATCAGCTGATAGGGCTTATGGGAGGTAATCAGGGCTGAGCCCAGCACTGATCTCCCATTCCATTTGTTTAGGAAGATTTGCACCTGTCGCTCTCTGGTTTCTGACAAACTGACTGTAAACAACATCAAAACATCTATTGCTACAACTCCTTAAAATGCAAAAACAAATTATAAGTGCTGAATTCTAATAGATCACCCAGCAGACTCTCAATCAAAGGGTTTGTTAAGATAAGTTTTATAATTATAACCAAAAATAGTGGCAATGACCTCAAGTATTTTGCTTTTAAGATGTCTGATTCCTGAGGTGGAGAATATTAAGAGTCAAATCAGTTTAAGTGAGCTGTGATTAGAAGGGGAAACAACAAACAAAAGAGCAGTGACTGAATGGATAAGAAGTCATAAATGATTATTAATACCCATAGAATAAAATAATCATAACAATTGATTTCTTAGGATAACCACGCTTAATACAAAATCAATCTTGCTGCATTAAGAATCAGTGAGGATGGGTGGGTGTCCCAGCATTATGCATCATGTGGACCGAGAAGCACACACATGTTGACTTGACTTCAAATAAAAATTCAAACCATTGAATTCTGGCCCTCATAAAAGCAGTATCGACTTTCCATTTTTCCAGCCTCACTGGAAACCCACTCCATCATACTGCCACTTCTTGTGACGTTAGTTTGTTGACAGCGACTGCCTCTCTCTCCAGGGCTGCTTAAATCACTGTCTCCATCTTGAGTCCTGACTGTGGATGAAACTGAACCTTTAGCATTTTACCACACATTTATTGTTGGCCCGTTGGGGATAATTAGACACAGAAGGAATGGTCTGAGTACATACATGTGTTTGCGTTAAGAAACAGTGAATGCATTTTGCAGGGACCGTTATTCCAAGAAATATGTTTTAAGGTAATTTCAGCAAATACCAATATACAATATAATCAAAGAGTAAAAAAAATCAAAAATCAAATCCAGTCACTTTGGCATTTATATCCACACATATATTCTTAACAAGATTTACAGACATATGTAAGACATATAAGATTAGTTTTCATTGAATACAGGCTGTGCACTGTTCATACATACATCTAAAGTAATGCGCCACAATGGGAAGGCTGCAATCACATAGCCATTGCACTGACGTGAGAAAGAAGGAAGTAATATAAAGACCAAAAGTCCGTGTTAGGTGGCAGGTTAAACAACACAGGACTTTCCCCCAGGACACCAGTGTTTGGAAACGTGTGAAATAAAGTCAACTTTGAGTTGTTTATTTTTTTTAGATTATTTTTTTGAGCTTTTTTGCCTTTATTGTACAGGACAGAGTGAAAGGGGGTGAGAGAAAGAGAGCGGGGGGTGACATGCAGAAATGGTCGCAAGCCAGAGTCGAGCCAACCAATCACAATCGTTCTTGGCGGTGCCACAGCAACGGTGCACTTGAAACTGCTACACAACCGGAGGTGGTAGGGCGGGACTTCAGCGGGTGGCTCGTTCTGCCCAATGAGAGGCTGATCTATGCAGCGAACTTCTGCCCACTCAGACTAGCCTAAACCTAGCCTATGCGATTTTACTTGCCTAACCTAACCTACGTAACTTTACTTGCCTAACCTAACCTATGTGACTTTACTTGCCTAACCTAACCTAAGTAGTTTTACTTGCCTAACCCTAACCTATGTAACTTGTCAAAACCTAACCTATGTACCTTTACCATCCTAAACCTAACCTACGTAATTTTACCTGCATAAACCTAACCTACGTGACATTACTTGCCTAAACCTAACCTATGTAACTTTACTTGCCTAACCTAACCTAAGTAGTTTTACTTGCCTAACCCTAACCTACGTAACTTGTCAAAACCTAACCTATGTACCTTTACCATCCTAAACCTAATCTACGTAATTTTACCTGCATAAACCTAACCTATGTAACTTTACTTGCCTAAACCTAACCTAAGTAGTTTTACTTGCCTAACCCTAACCTACGTAACTTGTCAAAACCTAACCTATGTACCTTTACCATCCTAAACCTAACCTACTTAATTTTACCTGCATAAACCTAACCTACGTAACTTTACTTGCCTAACCTAACCTATGTGACTTTACTTGCCTAACCTAACCTAAGTAATTTTACTTGCCTAAACCTAACCCACGTAACTTGTCAAAACCTAACCTATGTACCTTTACCATCCTAAACCTAACCTACATAATTTTACCTGCATAAACCTAACCTACTTAATTTTACTTGTCTAAACGTAACCTATGTTACATTACTTGCGTCAGCCTAACTTATGTAACTTTACTTCTCTAAACCTCACCGATGTAACTTTGTCTGCCTAAACCTAACCTACATAACTTAACTTGTCTAAACCTAACCTACATAACTTAACTTGCCTAAACCTAACATATGTAAATTTACCTGTCTAAACCTAACCTACATAACTTTACCTGCCTAAACCTTACCTACGTGACTTTGCATTAAGGACATAATGTCATTTGTGGGACACTAATTCATTAGCTATTATACGGTCCATTGTGTGAGGATATTTTACATAATTACCTCTCTATAGTAAGGTTTTGTTAATAGTATCTGGCATGGTTTTTCCACAAAAATAAAAACCTAAAATACAGTTCATTTGCAAAAACACGTATGTCCATTTGTCATGTATTTCCTAAATCATGCGTGTGTGTGCAAGCCAGGGAATATCAATTCAACTGGTTTTGGGTTTGTTTTGAAAATATTTATATTTTAATTTTCATAAATCACATTTTTTTATTGAACACTCAAGGGGATATCAGTAAAACTGGCGTTGGTGTATTCTTTTTTTTTCTTTTTTTAAATTGGTTTTATCTGTTTTTGCAAATGAACTCTACTCCTTCCGCCTCATTGAAAAATCCTCAATCTAGAAATATGCTATTTTTGTTATATTTCAATAGATAAAATACTAGTCACAAGATGTCTTCTGCTCCACTGTCCATTCTCAAGTTTTCACATCACATTTCTGTAGGTTGCATATTGGACCATAATTTACTTCCAAACTACTTGTGATGTCACAAACTTATGTTACATAGGCTACACATCTTAAACTCAGATTTAAATTGAGCACAGAAAAACTTTGCCTCCTCAGCAGATGAATGTGAAAACAGCCTTCTAGTGTCAGACTGCACATACATCATTCTGCACAGTGAAGCTCAAACATCCAAGTGAAGCAAAACACATTTTTCAGCAGAGGGAGACGTTTAAATGTATTTATTTAGCGTACTTAAATGATTAAATCCATTTCCCTAATTCCCTTAAGCGAGTGCAGCGGACTTTAATAGTTGGTTACTGTTACATCATGCTGAGCTGTTTCAATTGGCAAGTCAACTTAAATGTTCAAAACAATTACAGAACCTCTTAAGAACCATTAGCACTGTTTTGACAATTATGCCTCTATTAAAAGTACAAATGAACTTCAAAATTGCATCTGGTATGTACATTCAAGTGATTGTTTCAAATTAGCCGTTTAATTTGAGTCTTTCCCCCCCTCCCATTTTTCTGTTGAAGTTTTGACAAGGCACACTTAACAGAATATCGAGTTGTAGAAGAAAACAGTACATGAAAACAGAAATAATTACCTGACTATGTGATGGCAAGTCATGCAGTGGGGGTCAAAACTAAATGGCAGTTTTGTGCCGATTATCAGGTAACCATTAGACCTTACTGAAGCCTGTGTGTCTGTAAACCATGATTAATAGCTGAGAAGTGGTGTTTTGCTGGCCTTATTTTAAGATGGTGTTAGTGACGCTTATGAGGACGCTTTGATGAGTTTTAAAAAACAAAAGACTGAATACAAATGACTGAGCTGAACAATGACCAAAAAAAAGGAATAAAATGTTTTCTGTGGACTTTCTTTGATCTCTGTGCTGATAACAAGTGCACTAATACGAAACTGCTGGAGGAAAAAGACAAATTAACTGCTCAGTGAAACCCTGCTGGCTTCGGAGTCTCTCTCTGTCTGATTGGATGGGGTCCAGACAAAGCAGTGGTCTCTGTTCAGCACTGAGAGGCCTTCTAAAGCCTGATTAATGTATTGACAGGCTCGGGGAGTAATTGATTGCATTCAATGGGATTGTAGTCATCAGCAATCTACAAAAACATTGACAACTGTGATTCATTAACGCTTAACGATAAAAACATAGTCCTCAGAATACAGATCATTTGTAGAAAGACAAGGTGATTTACCCCTTTAACTACTCAATTTAATGACACATCTGCAGCATTTTAATCGAGTTTATAGACACAAATCTTGACATAGGTGTTAATTATGAACCCCGTATGAACAGAGTTTTCAGATACCAGGCTGTACGTTTGGTTTAAATTATCTGTGATGGATTAGGGCAAACTATACCCTTGATTAATCTTATACCTCTGCCTCTGTTTCGTCTTTTAGCAAAATGAAATAACTGACAAAAAGAAATTCCTAAAAATTATAATCTGTAAGATTCTCATTGAATTAAACCCCATTTGTACTACTAATTATGGTCAGCATTTTTTATTAGCAAGGGTATCAAAAGTCAGACTGTTGTAATGCATTGTTTGTACATGTACCTATGAATAAGAATGCACCACACTTCATATATAACTAACGTGATCATGAGCCAGTAAATTGTGTCAATCCCACATAATCAGAAAGGTTGCGGTGACGTGACCATTGTGCTGATGGAAGTAAAGAAGAAGGTAGACCAAAAGACTAAATGTCTGTGTAAGGAATGAGGTTGGAGTGGTGGATGGGTTAAACAACACAGGACTTTCCCCCAGGAGACCAGTGTTCAGAACTGTTTGAACTTTTAGTTATTCAAAATTTCCATTGTTTGCTATGTAACTTGCCTAAACCTAACCTATTGTTGTGGCAGTTCAACCAGGAAACTGAATGGTTTGAGGCAGTTTGAAGAAGTGGAGCTGAAGGCTTGGATGAAATGGTGGCTAAGGTGGGCAGGGAATGGCAAAGCAGAGCAGGCAGATTAGTTGAGGGCAGAGCAGTCCAAATCCCCTGATGCCACTGGGCACTGTTAAACTCCAACAGCAACCAGCCGGGTATCATGCTGACGTTAAAGGACACCTTTTGTCGTTGGTTTCGGAAACCCACAAGTCACTGCCCAAGCACCGGATTTTGATGACTTTGGAGTGAGAGCGGGCTCGTCTGTACCGAGTACTGTTCAGGTGTGCAGGTTCAGCAGCTGCTGGCACTCAGGAGGACTGCCAGGAGGAGGGTACCAGAAGGCCATGCCCAGCAAACACACAGAGACAGACTGAAAACAATCATGAGACACTAGGGAAGGGAAACAGGAAACACAAGGGAGAGGCAAAGCCAAAACCCTAACACCTCTATAACTTTACATTACGTATGTTACTTTATGTTAAGTATGTAACCTCATTTGAGGGGTGCATATTTATTAGATATTATACAAACCATTGCATCTGCATTTCTGTAAGACTGTAACAGGATACCTTGCATACTTACCTCTCTATGTTAAGGTTTTAATTGTTAGCAGCAAGGTCTGCCATTCCCATGCTGGAACAAATTGCATTCACAAGCATAAGAGATGCACGATAAACAATGATTGCATGTAATCCAGTGTAATTGTATCTCACTTAAATCATCTTTACTGCTCAGTGTTCACTTTCTTAACAAGGTATCAGGGCTATTGAGGGTATTGAGATGCAGTTAATGCCCACTGAACATTTCCCGGTGCCACTGCTTCACATTAATAGTATACAACTGGCAAAACACATGGTAGCTTTAACTGTCAGTTACAGGAAATGCAACGCATGTGTATTTGACACTGGTTAGCGCTGACCTCAATAGGGATCTGAGCTTAAACCACACGTGCTGTTCCCACCAGTAACCACGGTTGTTGCCAGATCAGCCCGGGCTGAAATGTTAAAGCTCACAACTTTAAAAAGGAATTGATCATCTACCTAAGCAGAATGCTACCTTTATAAAACCTTTTATACCACAGAATAAAGAAGCATACAGACAGCAGTCCAACAAATTTGTCCTAAGAATGCTTGATATTTTTATCACTATGTTGATTTATTCAGATAGAAAACGGCAATGACAGTTTGACAGTGCTTGAAGATCTTGGCTCACTAGTGGGCCATATGTCACTGGATCAGTAGAATACTGGACAGAGACAGAAATAACCCTTGGAAACCGCTAAACCACTTGGCCAGCTCACTGAGGCCAAGATTAGTCGCATAATCACAGGCTAATAATGCCACAATCTGCAAGATTAGTATTAAATCATGTTAATCTGTTCACCAGCAATGCTTATTTGGTTGTTTTGGCTGCAAAGCGATTATGTTCCCTCAGTGTTAGGATGTTGATTTAAGTGTCATGTTTACACACACTCAAGAACTTAAATGACTTTGGAATTACTTGCCAAGGAGACGTTATATAGTTCCTTTAATCTAATTTGTAAAATACATTTGGCAGAGTGACAGGATGCTGCGATAAAACCATGATAAACATCAGCGTCAGTGCAAATAATCAAGCCATATTAAAGATTGACATTCCATTAACTCAGGAAAGTTAAAAAAAAATGTTATGGCTCAACTAAAAAACTGTAATATTTGTGCAATAGATTTTTTTCAATGAGCGAAAAATGACAATTCTTGTTCTGAAGTCAGTGTATCTTAAAGGAAACTCCATGGCATGTCAGTGCCATCAGAAAGTAAATTAGTTTTTATACTTTATAGTTTTTATACTCGAAACATAAAGAGCACTTGTAGCACTAATATCATTGATAGTAATTATTTTTTAGATAGCTTTAAATGGTTTATCTATTAAGTTATTACTGGAGCAGAATAGTTTGTTATTCTTACACTACACAAGTATTGATTTAAGTCAGTAGCCACACTGCAAGCGTTAATGAATGTGTTTCCTGTGACTGTATTTTTCTGTTAAAAAAGTGAAACTGTTTCAATTAGAGCGCTGATTCTGGGTGAGTTTTCAAAACCATCTGAAAGTGTGAACTAATATAAACACTGACATGGGTGGTTTCCTGCACAAAGTAGTTTCTTGTCCAATCAGTGCAGCTCCTTCTCCTCCCAAGTCATTAACCAGTCTGTTCATTTTCCTCCTCTAATCATTCATCACCTTGTGGTCAAATATGCATGCATATCATGATTTCCCAACACTTATCTGGCCTGTGAAGTTTTTGATTATCAAAGTCCCTGTGACCCCAGCACTTAGAGAGGTGTGAAGGTGTTAGCTTAAATTTGTAATGTCTGTAATTCTGTAATAAATCTGTAATGCATCGAGTTAACCCTGAGTAGATTAAAAATTACAATATCCCCGTCCCCTTAAACATGAATTATTTCACATCAAAATCTTTTGTGGCTTCTTTATCATACTCTATCAACCGACCCACCAGCACATACTTTAGGTCTGCTTTCAGACACAAATCTGTTGTTTCTCTTGAGATAATTTTTTCTGACTTGGGTTTATTTTGGTCTTGGCCGCTGGTCAGAAGTACCAAGGCTAATGTGTTTTCTGAGAAGTCTTTGTGGTATGAACATAAACGAGTTGAAGAGGTGAGAGACAGTGTGTGTGTGTGTGTGTGTGTGTGTGTGTGTGAGAGCCAGAGGATGATTGTGTGACAGAGAAAGGAAGTGAGACAGAAAGGTGATGCTTAGCTCCCTCTGGCAAGAGTATCTTTTATCTCAACAGTATTGTCTAATCCTGCGGGGTGAGGATTTCAGCAGTTTAAGTGTAGATAATCTGTAAGATTTTTCCTTGTGTGTGTGTGTGTGTGTGTGTGTGTGTGTGTGTGTGTGTTTGATACAACCTAATTTCAAAATCATGTTTTTCGAAACTCCTGCAATATGAAAATTTTGTGATTCATAAGATTACACACATTTGTTACAATGCTGATGGAGGATGTTGCTCATTCAGAATGCTGTGTTACACCCTGCTGTGCAGTATTTTGATCAGTAATTAAAGGTGTGACCGAAACATTTGAAAAAATTTTCCTCTTGGGCCTTCACAGTGTTAAAGTGTTAAGGTGTTAAAGTAAAGTCATTTAAGTCAGACATTTATGTTTATGAATTGCTGTTATTTCCAGTGGTTCAGGCAGATAAAGAGCATCTTGATGTAGAGCTCTAGATTTTATCCACAATAGGCCTCAAAACTGCAAACAAGGTTATTCTCAAAACAGAAACCATGTTGGTTAAGTAAAATGTTCCCAGAGCCAAGAAAAGCTGTATAGCTGCGACAAGAAGCTCTATAGCTTGCTCTGCTGGTTGGCTGGTCCACAAAAATGCTCCCACCCTTTGCAGACCACAGGTTTTGCCCTAGGAGCCAGGAATTTGGCATGGAGTCCACTGCTATTGTGAAGCTGCTCTCGTTAATGTGTGATTTGATCTCAATGTAAAGTTATTGGGATAGGCTGGTGGGCCCAGGGAAAGAGACACTTCTGGGCCATGTCCACCAAGGTGCTTTGTCCCCAGCTGAAAAGGAGGTGCAGTGTTTTTGTCAGCTATGATGCAGAATATCCACAGAAGTAAAAATGTTGGCACAAGGTAGAGTTACTTGCTCTGGCCCTTGCTCTAGATGGAGGGGAGGCTGAAGGACGCAGGTCGAAAGAACAGACCCGTAGGTCTATGTGGGTCCATAAGAAGAAGCATATATGTACTGTATATACAGTCCATCCATCCATTTTCATCCGCTTATTTGGGGCCGGGTGGCGGGGTCAGCAGGCTGAGCAAAGCACCTCAGACATCCCTCTCCCCAGCAGCGCTTTCCAGCTCCTCCTGGGGGACCCCAAGGCGTTCCCAGGCCAGATGAAATATGTTATTATTTGTGCCAAATTTCACATGGATTGACCAAGTCAGTGAGGAGAAAAACGTGGAACAGACACACAGACACACCCACACAGTAGTAAGATAAAGAGATTGTATGTCAGGAACAAGTACAATTGTAACATGCATTTCTTTACTTGTCAGGGTTAGGCTAATTCTTACAGAGGTCTTACAATGTCAGTACTAATAAATACATGATGACATGTTTTCTCAGAAAAAGGAAAAGAAAAAACAAACAGATTAACTGATTTCTGAGTGAATCTGATCATGTCAGAGATGACACACATAACAGACTAAAAGGAAGAAAGGTGTATTTTAAGGGGATTCTTCAAATGCTTAAAAAGCTTCATTTGCACATGAATGAAAATTGAAGAAATCTTGCCCTTAGTGGAAACTCGTAAGTGTTCCAGGGTCAAATATGCTTAAGAGCTTGATTTCAAAGTGTTGAAGTCTGTAAAACCTCAAATAGATTTCTAAATGAATTAAACACAAATTTTGCAAGAGCTGATAGCTCATGAGGGACACGTCTGAATTGGAACACATTAACTAACTAAAAGGCCATTCATTGGCTGCAGGGATATTAAAGAAGATTTGCCTCTTTTATAATTACTGGAAAAGCCAATGAATCAGTGAGTGACAGCTTATTTTGACACATTGTCACCTACACTATCACGGCATAAAACACAACTGCCATTCTGAAGAGTGAACGCTTGATTGAAATGAGCAGTTAGCAACTTAACAATTAATTAAAAGCCTAATTGGCTTTGCAAATTTAGCACGTATGTGAAAGGATACTTGGGAGCATTTAAAAAAAAAAACGACTAACACTTTTAATCATTTTCATAAAATGCAAAAGGCACAGGGGCCACATATATGATTAATTAAACACTGGAGCATATGGCTTCTGCCAGCCAAGTGTAATTTCACTGTGGATTACTACAGTTACACCCGTGGCATCGGGCCCTTATATTGAATGAATGAAATCTTTAATCACGACACTTCCTCCATAATTAACAAGGTCCTGGCTAATTTTTTAAATTCTAGATGTTTAACACATTTCAGACTATAGCTAAGACAAACTAGGTGTTAAATGAAATCAGCAAATTGTTCTTTTGGGCACCAGTTTATGTATGTATACTGAGAAAAAAAGAAGGGTTGTGTGAATAAGGTGGTTCATCCTGAGCACTGAAGTGTTTTGATTAGTGTTAATTACTCACACTATAGTCTTAATGATCAGTTGCGATGAATATAGAGGTGCAGTGCGGTATGTTTACGCTGCATTTATTTTCAGTCCATTCTGTTAAATTGACTTTGCAGCTTATTCCATTGTTTCTGTTTTGACTTTTTCATTTTCCTGAGATATTTCCTCTTTGTGGTTTCCTCCAGATGGATCTCTTGTGATTGCAAGTTGTTCAGGCATCCTTCTGGATCTGTTCCTCACTTGACAAATACTATTTCATATTGGCTCCAATGATCAAAAGACTAACGAAGAAAATGATTGGATTTGCTCTGTTTGAGTCTCTGTTGTAGTATTTTGTAGGCAAAGCACTGTCCTCACATTTGTTTTTTGTTTTTCGTTATTTATACAGCTCTAGTTCCTGGTTATAGTTGCAGTGAGCCATAACAAGCTTGATCTGCCGTATGGTTATAAAACAGAAGTTCTGTCCCCCAGCTTCCTTCATTATGGGGCTACTCTTGAACTCTCGTCTGTCACACACAAACACACTCACACACATAAAGACACAAGACTTTCTATCTGTATTGTAGTATGACTCATATATGTTTTTATATATATATGTTCATCTGGCCCACACTAATTAATTTTCTTGCCATGAGTCAGAGGAGGTGAGGCTTTGGTGGTTTGTGTAAACGCTGAAAGGCTTTCTGTCAGTGAGGCATCCGGCTGTATATTTTTTAGGAATATATTTTAGTATTTGGTCTGGACAAACTTGAGCATCTGTGCTTCTCCGCCTGCAGAGAGACTCCACAGCGGATCATCCATCACTCCTTAGTGGACATGTCAGTGTGAAGAGCTGCCAGAAGACTCTCCACCACACACACACTATTTGTGTTTTTGAGTGTATTGTGGGAGTATTTACAGTCTGCTGTGGGTGTTTTGTTCTGGTTTCAGCGGTTAGTCAATGCAGGACCCAGACACATCGGGGAAAGCTTCACCATCAGAGGTCAAAGGTCTAGCCTCTGCAGCATCTTTGATTATACATGTGTCATCTCACCGCTAAAACTGTTATCACTGACAGTAATTTATGGATCAGTCTTCAGAGAGAACATATATATCGATAAAACATGGACATCTGGCGTAGTTATTCACCAAAACTATACTATAATCATGTGTCCACTACATCTATCATAATAAAGACACAATCCTAAGAGGAGGTTTTTATGTGTGACAGAATGAATATTTGGGAGCCATTTGGAGCGTGAACTAAAATATTTCATCTGTCAAAATGTGGTTTTTGAAAATCAGCGTATTAAATCAATGTCAGGCTGTGTTTTCTGCTCAAAGCAATCAGTCAACAGGATCTGTTCGGCCAAGCAGAGAATGCTGAAGACACTCTCTCTGTCTGCCCTCTCTTTAATATAAATGACCGTTCAAGTACACACAAATACAAACAAACTCTTTTTCCCATCTTGAAACATGACTAATGCTGTTTCTCAATTAGCATTGCACTTACTATTTTGAGTGCACAAGTGTGTTCACACTGATTAGTATGGCAAAATGCAGTGCACAATGAGTACCGCGATGATGTACTCATAATGGTAAAAAGTTGAGTGTGGAACTCTGGAGGCTTCTCTACCTCAATGGGCAGCATTTTGGCTATGTAGTGCAAGAAGAGAGACCACCAAACTTGTGAACATGGCAGCCGAGCACCTGCTGTGGTTGCGGTAAACAAGCTTGCAGATATTTTGGCAGGCGACAATTGCATTCAAATGTTGGCGGTAATCCTCTATCAGGTTGCAATTTGGCAATAAAGAGAAGAAGAAGTTACGATATATTGCAATCAGCATTTCCGGTAAGTGCAAGCCAGCTGTTTTTGTTTTGACACGACACTGTTGACACTGCGCAAGTAAGTCTGCTACATGGAAGTGTACAGATGGAAGTATCCAAAATGAGAAACAGCACTAGAGTCTACAGTCATGCTAGCCGTTGTGTAAAGGTTGTATGAGGCACAGCCGTGCTTTGAACTAAATACCAATGTCAGCTTGCTAACATGCTCACAATGACAATGCTAACACCCTACCGTTTAGCAGGTAGTGTCGGGGTCATCCCTATGTTTCCCGGGTTCTATGTTCCCCTCTTACCACCCGAAAAGGTTCTATGTTTCCCGGGTAAGCGGGGAACATAGAACCTTTTTTTTTTAGTAAGCAGGAAACATAGAACCTTATTTGCAGGGTTAAGCTGGTAACATAGAACCCGGGAAACATAGATACGCTCCCGTAGTGTCTCCTGTGGCCACCACTTTAATTTAACATGTTTGCATGCAAATTTGGTAATTAGCAGAAAAACAAGGTTCACATGACAGTAAGAAAAAGTGTCCCTCAAACCCCTCATGGAGGGGAATGAAACATATAAAAGGCCTTTATTTCAACAAGCCAGAAACATGAATGTTTCGGGCCCACTGAAATGTAGGTATATTTGTACAGACGAGGGTGATAGGGATGTCATTGGTTTTGCTGATTTTTGGTCAAAAACCAAATTATTGGGAAAATAAAATTTTTGACCTGATGATGGCGCTTCATAAAAAGTTAACTGATCACCAAAGTTATTACAATTCACCCTGATGGGAACATGAATGCCTGTACCAAATTACATGGCAATCTGTGCAATAGTTGTTGAGACATTTCACTGCAAACCACAAGTGTGAACCTCTTGGTTGCCCTATAGAAGTCAGGAGATCACCAAAATTGTGATATGTTTGATCCACTGGGCACCCAGGATATCTGTGCCAAATTTTATTTCAATCCATCCAATAGAGAGTGAGGGGATCCCCAAAGTTAGTCCTTCTCTGGGCACCATAAGTGAAAATTTTGGTGCAATCCCTGCTAAGCCTAAAATTTGGTTCAAGTGGTGCATGACTAACATTGTAATTCATAGAGCTACTGGCGTGGCTAAAGTTATATTTTGGTATACAGTAGTAGTCATATAGTGACAGTTCAGGACAGGTAAAATTAAGTGCATTGGGATGGAATTTTTTAACTTTTATGCCTGAATAACTTGAATTTTATTGAAGTATAATTGAAATACATAACAATACTTCTGATGTAGAAAACGTATTCACAGAAAATTATGCTCAGCCCACAGTGTCCATTTCTCTGTCTTTGTACCTTTGAAGCCAGTGATAACTTGGCATAATGACAGCTATATAAAGGATGCAGATATGAATGCTTTATGATTAAAGGACATATCAAACTCAGGTTCTTCACGACTGTTTGTATGAAAGCCTCAAGGGCCCTTCATGAAACTCAAGATTGAATTGAAGACTGTGCCATGTGTATAAGCCTGGGAATACTGTGATAGGATTCTTCTACAATCCAATATTGCACAAAGGACAGTCCCAAGAAATGATATGCTAATTGAGACCACAATGTACCGTAATATAGTGAGAAATAGGGGAATCGTGTAGGACAGTGAGAATATGGATTAGTCTCAATTTTCATCACAGAGAATCAAGACAATGGAGGCAAACTAAACAGAAATGCGTGTCAATAGGAGGGCTGATTCTTCCATCTTCATTTGGACTATTACAGAGTTCCATTAGAAAGTAAATGCCACATTGATCCCTGACAAAGTCCTTGAATAACAGAATGCAAATCAGTTTGGAGAGGAAGTTAACTCTGTGATTACAGAAAGAGCTGCATTAGTCCCCTTCCCCATGTATATGGGAAATTGTTTCCTACTCCTCTCAACTACGTAAAATAAGTGCTTCAAATGGCATGGTGGAATAGCCGCTGTGGTGGCTAACAACTTCCCGAAGCTTTACAATATATAATGAAAATGGGGGTGTGCTTAAAACAACTAGTTTGTGCAACCACGTCTGACGGTGAGATTCTTTTTATCTCTTTTGTACAGCCACACTTGAAGGACAAGACGTGATACTCTGTCAAAGACATTCATAATGTTACCTTCAACTGAACAATAATTCTCTAAAGCCCTTCAGACCAAAGATTTGCCATTCCTTACAATGCGCTGTTCTGAAATGTTTCGAAAACCTGACGGTTTAGACAAATGCAACTAGATGAGACATTGTATCATCTCTATGCAACAACTCTCTGTACTTCCGTTCTGATTTCCAGCTCTTCAGGCTTATTTTGTGGCTGAATATAATTTGTAGCTTCGTAAAATATGAGTGAGAATAGTTATAGTGGCTACAGTTGCATTTGTAGTAGCAATGAAACAGTAGCAAACAGAAACAAAATGAGCATCAGATGGACTGTATTCATAATGAATATGCCACAATAATATAGATAAGCAGCGCCAATTAATAAGTCAATGAGAATGTGTGTGTGGTGAGGTATAACCACATACAGTGAGCAGCAGCAACGACCCACCGTCCAACACTGGCATACCGTGAGGACAGAAACAGGCTTGGCAGGGACGTAGCACCTGCTGTAGCAAGCGAACATATTGTCTGTGGTCATTTTGACCTGAAACAGATGACGTGCCTTATGTTCCAAAACCATTGTGGCGATTTGACCAGCAGAGTTGCAGGTGACACCATCAGCAGGCTTGAGTCAAGCTCAGACCGACCAGTTCACACCGCTGCAACTTTTCTCTTTGGTCTGAACTGGGCTTTACACAGCCCTTCCCGTTCCATTCTCAACCCAGCCCTTCACATGTTATCCAAACCACCCCGCCCCAGCCACTGCTCCTTCATACAAGTGAATACTGGATATGATCAGGGTACTACAAGATAGCAAATAAGGTGAGGAGCTTCAAACATAGAAATAAAGAGTGGAAGTTTAAAAGAAAAGAAAATTACAGAGCTGAGGAACTGTATTTTGTGTTGTGTAAATGAGATCAAACTTTGAGCTGTGACCACTTGGAAAAGACCATGAGCTATCCTTACCAATTTTACAGGTATTAGTGTGGAATAGTTAAGGCAGCAAATTGTTGTTCATGTGCACTGGTGTTGGTGGCTTTTTTGGAATGGAAGACAGTCTCCGCTTAATTGGTTAAATTTGTAATTATATAGATTCCTGAGCACTCCACAAGCTATTACGATACTTCTTAATTAGAAAAAAAGACGGCTGTATGGGCATTGATTGTATAATTTTATTTTTTAAAAACCCGGTGTAAATCTGCTCCTGTGTTATGCTGGGTACTTGTAGTGTACCTGTACTGTGGAACCTACACATAACTGACTTCAAAGTTACTCTTTGGTAGATTAAAACTTATATTATACATACTACAGAGTGCCAAAAATTGATTAACAAACGGTCTCTCCCATAAACACACATCTCTCCTCCCTCTCCCTTGCGGCTTTAAGATGCCACTAAATTTTAATCAGATTTATCACTGTAAATAAGTATACCACTGGTTGGCAATGGTTGTGCGCTACGGAAAAGAAACCCCACCAACTGTGCGATGACATTTTAAACACATCATTATGCCAGGAGCGAATGGAGTGGAGTAATTGCAATCACATGCTTCTCATACACCCCGAGGATACTGCTGTGTCTGACAAATTCCTTATAGTGGAAAAGATTATAGTTCCAAGATTAATATTTATGCCATGCTGAAACTGGTAAACACACAAACACATGCACATGAGCATCATCAGAGGGGTGCTAGTATCACTGTCTGACACATAGCGGCAAATTTAGAAAAGGATCTGGGTGTGTTAATTGTGATTGATTGAATGAATGCATCAATTAGTCAATCATGTGGTAATTCAATGAAATAACCGACAATTATTTCATTAACTTTGATTAAACAATTACTCCAAACGTAATTAATCTCTTCGGTTGTTACAGCAACTTACTTTTCATTCCATTTTTAGCAGTCAAATTTATAGTTACAATGATGTATCTGATTATTCATTATCTTTAGTTTTAAAATTAGGAGTTAATTGACCTATGGCTAAGCCACGCCCCCCTCCACTCACTCGGACAACGTATCAACATTCAGTGACCGGCGCTATAGCCGGTGTCACAGTACACGGTATTTCGCAGGAGGCAATTGATCATTTTTGGGGACATAACAATCAGATGTCATTGAGAAGTAATCAAAAGGGCCTAAACTACGCATTGGAGGGATATATTCATCATTTTATTGTTGAGAAGGTCGATGAACAGCTTAAATTACAAGCCAAAATTTACAGGTCCCAGTGTATGCTTGTGAACCGCTCGTTGCCGTCGCCATCAAAGACAACAAGTTAAAGTGCCACTGAAGTTAAAGTTTTTGTCTCAGAATATGAGAAAAGGATAACGGCCTTTTTACCATCTTTACTAAGAGTGTCTCTCCGTTAGTTTGGTGCTACAATATTTACACTGAATCATTCAGCATAATGTTTGCCAACCTTTGTTATCACAGATAAATTAATGAAGCTAAGCTCCAGAAGTTAACGTTAGCTTAACTAGAGCCCTATGGACAACAGCTAACAATGATGTACGATCACCAAAGTACAAAACTAGAACAAAATAGGCTAATGAACTCCCAGCAAACAAGGTGACATGATGAACAATGCAGCTAGGAGCTAACGTTAGGCTAATTTTAGCTAACGTTAGCTAGAGATGTTAAAGATAACTTTATATTTCTTTCCAGCCAAGTGACAATATGTTGCCTCAAACACGATGTTGACTTACCTTAAAACAGATGTAGACATCATTGTTAATCTTCACGTTGAGTTGATGTTGTGGTCTAATGTTACCACACAACTTTATCCAAAGGAGACGCTTTTCTCGGTTGAGATGTGGTTTAAAGGGTAGAAAATACACCCCGTCGCCCAGCCTATCAGGATACCTTGTGTTGGAGTTGCATGTACCCCATGCACACCGTTTGACCATTTTTAGACTTCAAATCTCTGAAAAAGCTCATAAAACCGAACAAAACTGACTTTCTGTAATGCATTTCAATGTACGCCCAGGCAGAGAATGTCCGAGTGTATGGGAATGGCTATACGCACTGTGATTGGCTCATTGCGTTTGAGGGCGGGACTTAACCATAGTTCAATTGTAGGGTTACCCATGACATGCTTTTGAACTTGTTTTTACTACAATTAGTCCTTCTATGATCTTGATCACTAACAATTTAACAATTAACAACAAGAATTTCCCTCAGAAACTCTCCCTTTTATGCACAATCCCAGAAAAGCATTTTTCACTCCTTTGCTATTTTCTTTTTTATTTGAAATAAATGAATAAAAACTTAAAAAAAAAAAAAAATCCCAGCCTGGTTTAGAGTAGTCTGTACCACAGAATGAGCTACGAAAGGGTACTGTCTTCTTTTGGAAGCTGATGCAGAAAATTGTGGTCTTCTGGTTTTCACATTTCAGTGCAGCTTCTGAAAGTAAACGTCACCACTCACATTCAGGCTGAATCAAATGAACCACTCTCAAGAATTTTCAATTTCACCTTTGGACTTGTATTTGACATATTTATCCATGAGAACTGAACAATCTGCATTTGCAAGTTATTCATATCCTCAGCTTCCCCTCTCCATATCCTCCAAGGTTTGGTTTTAGGTCCAGGTGTTTCCTTCATTTATGTGCTGCCACAAGGCTGCAGTATTTAAAAATAAAGTGTGTCTTTCATCCCGTTCATTGTTATGCTGATGACACACTGCTTTATCCGCCTTCAAACCCAAACAATTATATAATAATAATGATTATAAATGAATAACATGAAAGCCTGTAGTTCACTCCAAGAAGGCAAACTCTTACTCTGATTTCCCCCTAATTGTCAGTCGCAGCATATTAGCTTTGCTCTTTCCATTCTTACCTTTCACAATAAAAGCCCTTGACATATACACTCCATCACTGCTTACCAGAGGGTTCAAATACTGCCCGCTGAATCAAAAAGTTAATTTCTACTTCTATGCTCATCATTGTCATGCAAAGCACTTTGGCTTAAGCACTGTTGTCATTACACACCAATATAAATATGGTGCACTAATATTAGATTATACTGTTACTATGAGAAAGTTGTCATGTCAGCTAAAAGGACTGTCTGCCACATTGGAATCTAATTTCAGATTCTTTGCAGATTCTTTACAGCAGCTGAGATGTGAATCCCACCAGAACAGCTAATGTTATAATGATGAATGCACTTCATAAATCATTGCAGGGTCTATCAGTGAGGTGCTGGCATATTTTTGAAAAACAGGCTTTGAGCTCCACACACTGTAGGTCTTGCCGCTGTTGGCCGTTCAGACAAAAAAAAAATCGTTTCACAAATTTTCTACTCAAGCAGCAAGACATCCTGATTAAAATGAAACAGTCCTGACTTCCAGCAGTTATGATTGTCATAAAATACAACTTTTACAGTGATTGCTTTGAAATTTGTCAGGAAGGGGACTACCATTACAGTTTATACTGTAACTTTCTTTCTTCATCTCTCTCGGTCTCTCTTTGTGTGTCTCTCTGGTGTTGTGAGGGAGAGAAGGTGCTGCTTTTAAAGTAAGACTATTGCAGAGATGTTTCAATAAGACATTTTAATTTAGTGCTCAAATCATTCATTAATTGTCAGGGCAATTTTTTAACCAAACCTGCTGATTTAACCAGCCCCTCCTCCAAAAATATGTATTAAACATAAATCAACGGGTGACTGTTTATCAGTTAACTTTTGGACTAAATGGACCAGTGTAAGCGTTACAAAAAATGGTGGATACAGAACGCTTTTAAGGACTGGCTATGGAACAATCTAAATGATTAATCTTAGATTTGTAAAAAATATATATATATATGTATATGGGAGAAAACTGTCAGACTTGTTGTAAATTAGTAGTACTCACATCAACACTCATACAGCTCCATCTGATAGATAGCACTACCAGATTATGGTAGGCTGACCGACCACTGGACAATAGTTGCATGGAGACCCAGAGATACAGGACACAGATACAGGAAGTGTCGCGTACTGTTTGTAAGTAGTGCTTTTAGTGTAGTGTTTGTAAAGGCCAGCCCCAAATTCATTCTGCTTGGTGTTTCGTCTCGCCTACAAAAGGTGGAGCCATCTGGACTTTAGTTGAACAGGTTGTTTTTGTTATCGAAATCTGAAGAATCAATTAGTTCTCTTTCAGAAGACAAAGGTGTGAAGTTGTTGAGGGAATGTCTCCAGTTTTGATTGAGTGGCTGGTTCCTCCATGGCTGATAGACCAAATAGTGTCCTGACTGGTTCTTTAGGTGGCTGTGAGTGTGAGTTGTATGGATGCTAGGAAGACAACTAGCATGACTCTCAGAAGATGACGGTGAGAACTGCTTCTTTGTCATTCCCAGACCCATCAAACATCTCTGGACCATACTGCTGCAACTTCTCTTTAGACATGACCTGGTCCAGACATCCTGTAAATATGTTCTCAAAGATAGCTGTTTAGCCGTAGTTGCATTTAGCAGAAGCTGCAAGCTGCTAGCTCCACCAAACTGTTAGCCATCTGACAGAACTACTTCCATCATGTTAGCATGTGCGGCACACTAACATGATGTAACACTAACATGATGTAACGTAGGAAGTTCTGAATATTATTAATTTATAGAACATGTATTAAATTCTAAAGTTGTTCAAGACAAAACAATAAAATATTTACAGCAATAATTTATTATTGAAGTTATTATTTTAATGAAGGTGATGGGTGGGTATGCACACATCAAGGCCCATCCAGAGATTTGCCTCAGGTCACAAGGCCTCATCATCTCAATGGACTGCATTCACAGAGATACTGTGATACTGTGTAAATTATTTTATATAGTATATATATTTTCAGCTTTACCTTATATGTAAAGAGGGACAATGCCTGTCCAAGCAATGTCCAAGCATTTTGCACTTTAAGTTGATCCATTTGTTAAATAAAGTGTATATTAATATACTAAAACAAGGTAACTGTATTTATTGAGAGCATACTCCCTTAAAAATAAAACAAATCAAAACATGAATAGTCCAAGTGGGTACTTTAAAAACACTGATCCCTATTTTTGCCTGAATGCCTGGTTGTATTTAGCTGATATTTAAATTGTTTGTAATTCTGCCAAGGTAATTTTATGTGTGAAAAACATCTGTGGTTGTTGACATTTTGGGATGTTCATGCAAATCATACTATTACGTGCATCTTTTCAAAATGTACCTATGGACTGAGGCTTACACAACAGGGGTATCTGATATTATTCTGTACGTTAAGTCAGATCTTTTTCCATTCATTATAATAATCGGTGCCTGGTCCATTAGTCCTAATTATATCAATCATCATCCGCAGATCTGAAATGGCATATTACACCCTGCTGGGAGCGTTTATGGCCCTGTATTCATCAGAGACAAATTGAAATTCAAAGCACATGAAGCGCAAACTCAAATCACGCCTCCTGCATCTCTTTTGAAAATGTCTTTTATTTTACAGGGTCTCTGTCTGTCTCACTTAATGTCGTCGGTATGAGTCTGTACCAAAGGAACTAATCAGAAAACTTCACAGTGTGCTGAAATATATCAGCCCACTGTATAAGTTTGACATGGTCATATTGACGTGTCTGCCACATGGCTGCACTGTTCTTTTTTTATCCCCTACTTCCCTCAAAGGTAATTTTCCTCTTCCCTGACAATTTAATTCATATCTCTCACAAGATTTCTTAGAATAATAAAATTTTACAGCAATAATTTCATGAGACTGTCAAAAGACCTCCGCATAGCCTACATTTCTATATGTCATATTGCCGCCCCCTCTGCATACTGAGGTACATGGGTGCACAGAAGAGGTGATGGGAACCCATCACAATGAGTAAAAGATCCTGGAATGAATGTGTGAAAAGCGGGAAATCATTTTCATGGGGACTTAAATCAGGCACATCAATATGTATCAATCAAACGCATTAAAGAGCTTTTTTTTTTCATAATAAACATCACCTTGTGTCGGTACATGCAGGCAAGCGTACACTGACAATCTAGAATACATGTTTTTAGTTTATTCAATGTAAATGAAACATGACAAGCCTGCAAACCTGCCAGTGTAGTAAGGTGGACCTGTTCTTGACACAAGATACAATAATGGCCTGGTGACACCACAAATTTATCGGCATGTCTTTGGGAAACGTGGTTAAAGAAGCTTAAGGGCGTATTCTAGTGTCAGTTGGTGAGTTAACTCCTAACACATTAGCCTGCTAACCAGTCACAAATACAATGGTCACAATAACTCTCTGAACTGTCAGTCAGGAAGTTGGCTTGATTGCTTACAGAACAATAAGTTCACACTTTTAATTCATAATATGTATTTGTACCATTAACACGTAACTGCAAACCTTTCCTTGTTTTTGCTGCAGTTTATACTCTGATAGAGAAGGTTAATTTGAATTGGTTGATGCAACACAACCAGTAAGCTAGCCCTCTGCTTTGTGGACTGTCTGGCTTTCCATACATTTCCATTTCCATTACCATGCTGTTGGTCAATGACATCAATTGTGTCTCAAAGTTTAACTCAGCATCATTTTGCTCATTGTCTTTATAATGACTAGACTGTGGGTCAGTTAGCTTGGGAAATTTCTCGACCTCAACAACGAGTCTCTCGTCATCCATTCTTCATCACACATGAGACACAGCAACAGCTGCAGAGTTCTCTTTGTGCATCAATGGTTAGGAGAGGAGTCAAGCTGCTACGGGAGCTGGTTTGTGCAAGCAGAGAGCGAGTGGAGGGAAATGCATTAATTCTGGTTGCAGCGAGGCTGGAAATAGCATAGTGGCGTAAGTTGCCTCAAGTTGGCGCGTCCAGGAGCACCGACGCTCATCTAGCCTTTGCTGGTGTGGGGTTGTACATTGAAAATAATAGGGGCATATTTTTTGACTTGTGGCGTTTGCTGCCGGCGTGTTTTGGCCTTCCAAGTCCCAGTGAAATGGATGTTAGAGCAGCTTTAGCTTCTTTACTGTGGTGTAATTTCCAGTGAAACTGAATATTTGAGCCGCGTACAGTTACCATAGTGATTTATATCAATTTATATCAATATCACCTTTGCATAAGTCCGCCTGCTTAGAGTTTAGATGAATGAATTAGACCTCTGCCACATATTTTTGGAAATGAAAACAAAGGGTTTGCTCCCTGATATCCAAACACACTTCTCTTCCTGTGTCTCTCCACATTACTCTGTTAGCTACTACAACCTACAAACAGTGAAGAGTGGTGTATGTCCGGTGTGGTTAGCTAGTCGGCCAAAGTCTTATCTGATTTCATGAACTTTTGTGCGCATCCCCGAGAGCAAGATGAGTCATCAAACATTTAAAAGCTTCTTACAGGAAGAAAAAAGACAGGGATTATAATGTAAAAATACTCTGATATGGATTTTTGGGACAAATATTTGGCATATAATGTGATAAACTTTCAATTAAAGCAGGAACATGGGATTAAAACTGTGAGGATGTATTTTCACGTAATGGGGACTTTAAGGCACTGTATATATTTTAGACCATATTAGATTAATGTGGTGTTGCAAGCTGCATACTACTGCATACTGTCTAACTTGCAAAAATAAATGTATTTGTGATGTTTCAGTTAAACCTTCATCAGGCAGGCCATCTTAACCAAGGAGTGGCTTTAAGTCTGCAACCAATCACATTCTCCACATGCAATAAGAAGGCTGACATTAGATGGATTTATATGACTATGTTGAATATTATACATGGAGCTAGAGAGGTAAAACACTCTGTACAGTAACAAACATGAATGTACCCCACATAGCTCACCTTAAATGGGTGGATTCCTATAAAATGAATGCTTAAAGCCCTGAAGGCTAAACTGCATGCTCAATAAGATACATTCCCGAGTATCGCAGATTATATCCGACTCCACCCACCAGGCTCCTGGAAGGAGAGGCGGATCCGAGAGGGTTGTCACACAATTCAAAGCCTCTTTTCCATTTTGGCTGAAGGGCTTAGGGCTGTAACTTCCTGCTGTGAGTCAGCACACCACAGAATGAACAAAACAAACATATTGTCAGCAACATGCTGTAAAATTAACCACATAGATGTATCTGGTAGGAGATACAGGTGTCTCTGAGGCCTCAGCACCCTGCTCAAGAATAGTTTCGTTCTCAGAGCGTCATCTAACTGAACTCTGCCATCTGCTGAACTCTGCCTACACACGCTGACAGTCCTCACACACACTGACACATATAAATCACGCATACACCACGTACCTACAGTACACCACCCACGCCTAACTCTCCTATTATTCCCGTGATTGTAGTTCCTATGCAACCTTTTCATATGGCCTGCTTCTCTGTGTGTTTGTACTGCTGCTATTGTTATATTCTGTAATCAGTGTATTGACACTGCTGCTGCTTTTCTTTGAAAATGATGGAAAGAAAGCTTGCAAAAGTTCATAAAAGGAAAACAGTGACAGACATTGTACAACCTGTAATGCCTGATGTGATTTGTAACATTAGTAGTATTTTTTATGTGTAGAATCTTTGCATTTATGTGCATCTATGTGAAACAGTGGACATCCTGGGATACACGGCAAATTTCAGATTTTTTTTTTCTGATAACGTGAAATTAAAATAAATAAAAAAACTGATCATCATCATTAGAAAGACTTCAAATGCCTGCAGCCCGATCATAGAATTACCATAACCTTAACACCTTAACATCATTTACTTTCCTTTACTAAGGGAACTGTATTGAAGCCTAAATCCATAAAACATTCACACTCTAGTGTATCCTTTACTCTCGATTGGAATTTAATAATATGCACTGTGTTTGTAGTCATGAACTTGACCTAAAATGATTTAATAATCAGGAATTTGATGCTGTTATTCTATCATTCCCTTTTAAACCAGTTAAACATTTCATATTGATAGTCATCCGGCTCTGCAAGGCTGGCTGACCATCCAGCATTTAGCATCGACCACATCAGACATTTTCCAAACATTGAATGGATTTTGCCAGTATTGCTATATCCCTGGACTGTTAGGCTGCTGAGTTTCTTAATGTCATAAATTCATCTTTTTTTTTTTATTGAACTCAGGTAATTTAGCAACAGTCACCCTCTAAAAGCAATGACCTTTTTTTAGTTGTTTTATGCATTTCAGGTTCGGCATCTTAAAATTTGTGGCATTGTGCTGCCTTCCGTTCAGCCGCCAAAAATACACATCTCTGCCACATTCCTGTCACAGATGGATTTGGAAAATTCTAATTTAGAAAGTGGGTTGTACACACACACACACACACACACACACACACATCCATGTAGGCTTAAATGCATGCATGCCTGTGTGTGTAGTGACTTCCACTATTGCTTGGTTTCAGGTTACCAGGCCTCCCTCTCTCGTCTCTCCTGTATTTCAGTCTGTCTTTTGCTCTGCCGGCTCCAGGAGTCTGGCTGTCTGCTCTCTAAATAGAGTTGACCTCAGCGCAAACTTGGCGCTGCTTCTGTCTTTAACTCTGCATGAGGGGCGATGCATATGTATGATGTGTGTGTGTGTGTGTGTGTGTGTGTGCGTGTGTGTGTGTGTGTGTGTATGTGCATGTGAGAGCTGATCTTTGTGTATGTAGTTAGGTTTCCATCCACATGTAGTGCAAATTTTAAACAAGTCTTCAAAAAATTGGGAAAGGAAATGCAAATTTATGTGTGTTTTTTTTTTCATCCAGATTCAGATTCAGACAACTTTATTAATCCCACCAGGGGCAATTTGTTTGAATAGCTTGCCTTGCACAAATACTATACACAACATACAGTAACATGTAGATACATAAATAAATGAGTATAAAATAAAAAAAAAGTTAATAGACACACGATCATGAAAAATATTTTAAAAAACTATAAAAAGAATAAAAACGGAAATTTACAAAGAATTTAAAAGACTAAAAGCAGAGGGGAATGAAAGACTTTGATTACCACTTAGTTTTACAAGCAGGTAAAGCAAAACAATGACCTGACGGCAACAGAGAAAATTCGCCTGCAAGAACATGTCCAGAAGAATTTAAAATAGTTGTGTCTTTTTGGAGGGCTTGTTGATTGCAAAAACCAGTCAAGTCCCGTTGTGTCACTCCTGTGATCCGCCATTTTGAATTTTTTGAAAAACACTTAAAATCGATCTCTTCCTAGGAAGTTTGATCGATCTGCATGAAACTCAGTGAACATAATCTAGTGACCAATATCTAAAGTTCCCTCTTGGCAAAAGTTGGAAAACTTACTAAAACTGAGCTTCTATAAGGCAATGAATATTGCGGAGGGCGTGGCTCATCACATAAAGGTGTATAACATCTCAAGGGTTTCACCGATCACCACGCAACTTTGTAGGCATATGACCACACATAATCTGAGGGGACCCCTCCATTATTGACCCCATCAAACAAAATGGGGGCGCTAGAGAGCTAATTTCTTATCTAGGCCTAACCGCCATATCGATTTTTTCTAAACTTGGTAGATATGTAGAACAGGACGCCTCAAGGTGACTGGAGAAATTTAACTCTAATTGGCAACTGGGTGGCGCTATAACAACAGAAAAATGCTTAAAAATGGCTAAAATCTGACCGATCGCTGTGGCTCCCTCTGTGGCCCAATGTTGTTTTGTTTTTTATCATTTTTGGTATGACTAAGTCATGGTATGGTATGCTGTACATAATCACGGAAACTGTCAGTGTGTCATTCTGTCAGTCAGTCATTCTGTCTGTCCCACGTTTTTCTACTCACTGACGTGGTCAATCTATGTGAAACAGCACATAGGCATTGAGGATTGGCATAGGTAGAAGGTGACAAAGCTACCAATGGGTATGGACTAGTTGTTATTTAATTTCATTCACCATAACCTACATGTTATCAAAGCCCAAAAGTGGAGAGAGTCAGACATTCAGTACAGTAGAGACTTAATTCACTGCCTCCTGTGTGCAATGGGATCTGATGTGTGCAAAAACATACAATTGTACTAAAAACTATATTCTTTACTGCTGCGGTTTTCCAGTGATGCAACAAAATGTAAACTTTGTCATCCTCACCACAATACCATTGTGCGTCCTGACATACATGTTATTCACATCAAGTGAATCTGGATAAGCACCCAAACCACTGAAACCAACCGACAACATAGATCAAAATCATATTTAGCATGTTTTCAACGGAGGAAGAGTTTTACCACTCAGTGCATGCTTCAGAGAACATAATGGCACAGGGGTTAAAAACAAGAGACCGGAGATGATTCAGAGTTACTGACATGATAATGTGAACAACCTGTAATTGTACTGAAGAGTTTATATCTCTTAAGAGTGAGACATTGCACTTTTCTTGCCAAGGACAATATCAGATGGAGACAGACGACTGTACAGACATGTATTTTTCATGAAAGCTTGTATGAACTCAAATTCAGTTTGTGCCAAGGAGCCTATACAATATGCAGTCTGCAGATTTGACTTGGCATGTAGGGACTACTTCCTAAAGAGAAGCATGTGATAATTTAACATTATTATATACAGTTTGATGTCATAATTCAGATAGAAGCATGTTAGTGTGAAACCCATCACTGCAAGCTTCCTGAAAAGGTTACTGTGCATGCAGAGTTCTTGACTGAATGATTGTCAGGAGGAGGATACATTTTCCTATTAGATTACTTTTGGATGATATAGAGTGACCTTTTCTGGGTTCACTGCTTCATATTTTTGCTTATTTGCCCTTTAAACCAGCCTTTGTGTCCCTGGAAATGTGGTCATGGTCATGAACCCATCAAATACAGTTTTGAAAACTCTTGGATCATGTAAGGTAGACCTCCTTCCTCCACTCCTTTCAGTATGTAAGGTAGCTGGATCTGTAGGGTCTATCTTCACTCTGTTACAGGGAAAGTCTAATCTATACAGCTGAAGTTTGTGGTGCAAATGAAACAAGAAAGCCAGCACACCATCCTCTACCCATGTGAGTTCAGGGAAAAGGGTTAATTAGGTTTAATTCAGAGGTGTTATTCACTCACTACCTCTGGAAGTGCTTATTCAGCAAAACAAAGAAGAGAGGTGACTTTAAAACAGCCCTTGAAGGTGGCGGCTTTTAACTGCTGAGGACGGACAATAGATCACCTTCTTTCAGTTCATATGACATGAATTTTACAAGACAAAGACACATGCATGCAGACTAGACATGACAGAGATGTCCGCGAATGAATTATCCATAGATATATTTGCAGATGGTAAGACCCTCTTAGCAGTGTGCCACATTAAGGCCAAGTCCACACATGCATGGGTGTGTCTGAAAAGGTACCTTTATCTATGTGTTTGTATGTTTGCCCACGTTTGGTACATGCAAACTGTGTTTTTGGTCACTGAAAACGTAGCTTTTGTAAAAATCATTCAAGGGTGAAGATAGTCAGAAACTCAGATGTCAGTGTTGAGTGGAGACGGGGAAACTTTTTGGCTTGTAACATAAAAGTATGTGTTATTATCTTCTTTGTGAAACCAGCCTCACTCTGAAGTCGTCTAAATCCGGCGTTTGGGCAGTGACTTGCGGTGTCAGACACTGATGAAAAAAGCCATCCTTTAATGCTGGTATAGTTTAACTGCACTTGGCAGCGTCAGGGGGAAATGTGGCAGGACAAGAATGAAAATTAAGGTGGCGAAAGTCCAAGCAGGGCTGGTGGGAAGGGTGGTGGATGGGTCCAACAAACACAGACTTTCACCCGGGAGAGCGGTGTTTGCGTCCCGTAAGATTCTAAAGCCAAAGCATGTTCTTTTTTTTCTAAACCACATAAGCTAGTAGTTGGAGGAAAGGAAAAAGTCAATTTGCGTTGTTGTACTGACGTAGTCCATTTATTTCGAAAGAGACAGTATATAAACGATACGTTTCCTGTGAAAACGGAAATGTATCTTGAAAGAAGAAAATGCATGTAACAGGCAAAACTTGGCACAGTGTCCCAGAACGTCAACAACCAACGCACCGAGGGTACCTTGCATGTCTTATCTGAATGTGGAAGGTCCATGACCAAACATTGATATGTGACAAGGTCAGAGTGAGAATATGTTGTCTTTGTGAGGAGTCACAAATGAGGCAACATTTCCTGCAACACCAGATGTGGCTAAACTAGTGCTGGTTCTAACCTTGCTAACAGGACTTTTTATATGTGCAGTTACTGTTCCACTATAGTGAGGAAGAGAGGTGTCACAATGTGCTACGGAGATCATTGCTCCAGGTAACAGAGGCTTGTGATTGGCCAACATCTTTTTCTTCTTCTTTGCATGGCTTTAGGGTTAGGGTTATAGTGCTGCTTGGTTTGGCATGCTCTTGACAGCATGCTGTGTTTTCATTCGTAGGGACGGATTTTTTTTTTTTTTTTTTGAGAATGATGGAGGATAAGCCCCAACCCCTCTCCCCCCCTCCTTTTTTTTTTTTTTTTTTTTTTAACTCAAAAATATCTCTCTATGTGTGGAGTGGCCTCAAAAGTATTGGTTGCAATTTAGTCATTCAAACCTATCAAAATGTCACAGACTGGAAAACAAATGATGATACTGGATAATTGTTATATCCAGTAAAGACTGTCATTTGTATTACCTGTCACACGATTCACCATATTCCAAAACAACACATGGACAACCGTGGCATTCTGACCCCTGAAAAAAGGGGCTGCAAAGGACCAACAGCTGGTGCCATAAAGAGGTCACCGAGAGAGATCAGCCTCCTGTGGCTCCAGGAGTTCATAATTAACACATTTCCACCTGGTACATCCTCCATCCTTTACACCGTCAGACCACGGGGCTTTGAAAGCTCCACGGAGCTTTGGCAGATCAAAGCTGTGGAAACCGGCTCTCTCAGACTCAAAGACATTAACCCAATTACCTTTTAAATATTCACTCTACACATGTTGTCAATTAGAACAGACTGGAATTACTCCAGGTGTATGAAGTAAGAAAATAAAGAAGGAATAAGCTTAAAACGCTCTATTTAAGTAGAAACACTGATTTGATATAAAAAGCATTTTATAATTTTTCTAACATTTGTATTAATGTTAGGAGAGAAGCTTAATCGCTTTTTACTGCTGCCAGTTAGATGAGAAGTTTGAAACCTCTGTCATATTTGTTAAATATAAAGCTGGAGTCAGCAGCTTGTGAGCTTAGCATTAATAAAACCTTGTTGTTTTTACTCTACATTCTTTGTAAGGATTAAACAAAGAAGATATAATATGTTAATTAGTGGGTTTTAGAAGTGACGGACGGCAGATTTGATAACCTTAGAATAGAGGCATATCTGTTTCCCCTGCTTCAGTCTTCATGCTAAGCTAAGCTATGTTAATCGGCTGCTTGCTGTGGCTTCATAACTAAAGAAGAGGTATTTTACTGCAGGAAAGGTAGTCTCTTTATAAAACTGGGCTGTCTATGCAGACAGATGCACATACTTTTGAAACTGCTGCTACTTGACCACAGAAAACCGAGGAAGAGGGCTGTGGCAATCGCTTTTGCTCAAGAGGTAGAAGACCTACAACTATCAGAATGCACTGTGCTCTAAAGTCATCAAAATCTGGCGCTTGGGCAGTGACATGCAGTATTAGACACTGACGAAAAAAGCAATCCTTTAATGTCGGCATGATACGCAGCCGGTCGTGTTATACTTTAATGGTGCTCGGCAGTGTCAGGGGGAAACGCGGCAGGACAAGAATGAAAGTTAAGGCGGCGAAAGTCTGAGTACGGCAGGTGGGAGAGATGGTGGATGGGTCCAACAAACACAGACTTTTACCCTGGACAGTGGTGTTTGCATCCTGTAAGATTCTAAAGCCAAACCCTGTTCTTTCTTTAAACTTAACCACGTGTTTTTGTTGCCTAAACCCAACCACGTGTGTTAGTTGTTTGAAGGAAAAAAAACTTCCAATGCAACCATAACAACCAATGCACCCAGGGTACCTTTCACATCGTATCGGGATATGGAAAGTCCATGACTAAACTACGATATGTGACGAGGTCAGAGTGAGAATATGTTGGTCCTGCTGATAAATGATGTCATGCAAGTTGAACAAAGTCAATAACATGCAACTGACTGGTAACAAACATTCTCAAATGATAGTAAAACAGTACACTAAAATATGTTTCTGAAAACATTTGAGGCGAGAAATAGACGTGGTAACAGAATCTTGACTCATACTTGATGAGCACTGCTTAGTTATACTGTTTGATTCCAGTTTTTTCAGCCTCCATTTTTATAACAAGGAAACAGTGTTACGCCCACTTCCTGTTCACAAACTCTCATATCTGAGCCAAACAGTGCACAAAAATATGTAGCTGAAAACATTTTAGGTGAGAAATAGACAATGTATCAGAATGTTGGTTTACATTTGATCAGCACTGACTAGTTTTACAGTTTGATCTGAGTTTGTTGTCACATACATATACTATCATACATTAATATATACTTATAACATATATGCTATACCATTATATCTTTATCATTATTAATATTATTGTCATTAAAATCAATGTTATTGTAGCTTTGGTCATTACTGTTTGCCCTGCATCTCTCTCGGTCTCTCCCTCTCTTTATCATCTTGTCATATGGATTACTGTAAGTTTATTATGTTGATCTGTTCTGGACACACAACATCAATTGCACATCTGTCCATCCTGGAAGAGGGATCCATCTTCAGTTTCTGCCATTTTTATTTCCCCCTTAAGGTTTTTTTTTTTTTTTTTGAGGTTAAGTTTTTCCTTATCTGCTGTGAGGGTCCAAGGACAGAGGGATGTTGTGTGCTGCAAAGCCCTCTGAGGCAAACTGTGATATGTGTTATTGGGCTTTATAAATAAAACTGAACTGAATTGAATTTGGTCTAAGTTTGAGGGAGAAAGAGAAAGACAGGCAGCGCTCTCTTGATCCGCTTCTATACTCTTTGTGTCCATGGTGCAGTGTTACAGTCTGTAGTTGGAGCAACAGCCCTAGAGCCAGAGATTTGAGCTGAGAGATGAGCAGGGATATCTGGGCTCTGGTGAAATGGAGGGAAGTTTACCGCTGTTCATTTACACACTAGCTGGTTGAAAATCAAAATCCCTTTAATGGACAGATGTTAGAGTGGCATCCATCTTCTCATTTAACACATTTAAATTGTATTATTTCAAGTGATCCAATATACATACAGTATATAACGGCAAAGATGACGGATTAGACTATTCATGTTGTAGAAAAGCTGCAGGAGGTTTATGTTTCACAAAAGCTGAGAGAATCTTCTGGTGTTTTAGGCACCCTGTCATCCGAGAACAAATTGTCATTTGCGGTTTTGTCTTTTTTTGGACAGAAATGGAAATGGAAAACAATGTGTGTGTGGGTGTGAAAATGTTAACAATAACTGTGCAGTGAATGGAAAATGTAACAAGCAGCAGCAATAGACAACAGGAGGACACAAACGACTGGGGGAGGCATTTTGGGGAAATATAAGTTGTGCCGCTGTTGCATGTTGACATTCTGTCTGTGATCACGGATGATTAGCAGGACTCTGTCCCTGAGGAACTAAGCCCACATAAAGCCCTTCACTCTCACTCCTCCCTCCTGCACTGAGCCTCTCTCGGGCAGGAGGAATCACTCAGTGTGCTAGAGACGTGCCAGCGTGCGATCTGTGTGTGAGAAATGGATTTTGAATATTTGGATCAGAAGAGGCTTCTGGGTGGAGTAATGCCTGATAACACTGTCACTGAGGTAATCACCCGTGACAAATTCTTCCTCAGCAGAGAAGGGGGCAGCCACAGATGCTGAGGAAAAGAAAAGTTTTCTGGCTGATTCTGGGAAACCTGTCAAACCAGTAGTTACCAGTGGTGAGTTTGGCTCCAGTGAGATGCAGACCATACAGACAGACTGTCTCTGGAACCTTCTGGTGCCAATTGGTCAATGTCAAACCAGAAAACCTAGCAGTTGTAAAGATTTCACTGCCTTCATTTCTCTCCCTTTCTATTAGCTGCCTCATTCTGGCATTTACTGCTTGGTTTTTTAATTAACTTTCCTCAAAATGCACCTGCATCTTGAATCCATTCCCTGTGGGGAAGAAAAGTGTTATAAAATTAGCTTGATTCAATAACTAAAAGTCTACTGATTTGCTTTGTAAGGCTGTAGTTAGGCAAAGGGGTGCTTTGAGTTAATTGCTATTATCAGCATGCTAATGCGCTCACAGTGACAATGCTATTATGCAGAGCAGCATCATAGACTCTAAAAATAATGGTCGTAGCGAATGTGACGTCACCAACTGGTTTGTGGTCTCCTGATTTGAAGCCTTGAGTTTGGCATTTTGTCACGATCCTGTTTTTTTGGGAGCCAGAGACCATATTTGGATGAGAGGGTGGTTCACTGAAGGAGTCAGGGTGGTATCTAACCCACAGACACCTTGTAAACAGCCTGTCATTCAAAATGGCTCTGCCCCTAATTATGCGTAACTTGAACCTTAACAAAATGTAAACTTGTGAGTTAAATAAGAATTCCCCCTCCCTCCCTGTACAGTTGTCATGAATGGGCAAATCAACTATAGAACAATGTGGAGTGTATGTCACAGTTACATCACAGCAGTTGCGTGCACATTGTGGTGGCAGAAAAGCAGTGGAAACCAGAGGGAAACAGTCAACATACCTGGGATAAAAATGTCTTGTGCTGTTGGATGTCAGAGCAGCAATACAAAAAAAAAAGATTCATTTGTATGGAAAACCATGGCCAAGGATGTCATTTGAAGCAAGACAAAGACCTTTATGGCTGCTAGCATTTGCTGTAAACAAACAATTTACACAATTTTCACAAATGCAGTTTATAGAGCCCTACAGTTACAGTATGAAATGACGTAGGCCTATATTTACTAACACCTACCTAGTGGCAGCAGTATGTACATTGTTCCAAAATGTATTAAACAATAAGAAGAAGTTAATACTAACCAAGCCATGCAGTGCAGTTTGGTGTCAGTATATAGTTGTCTGACTTATGTCGTATACAGCTTCATTGTATATCTGTTTTACTAACTCGGCAGCACGTCTGTCTACAATACATGACAGGTCTCATTTCTTAACATCCTGGATGTGACCGCAAAGTACAAATTGTATGAATCGAGAGATTTGTATGTCTTGAGTTATTCTTTCGTATAGACGCTGGATTTTTCCACCAGGTACATGAAGATGTCCGACCACTGTAACTTGGGCCTTTTAGTTAGGTTTTTGACCCAGTGACCAACAGTCAGGAAACTTCACCCTATTGCTCAGGGTTAGTTTGTTAGTGCAAGACCATAGACATAAGGACATACATACATTATGATCTACGCGTAGTAAAAAATAAAGTTCTGTCTCCATTTGTCAACCATGGATTTAGCTTATTGTCCTTGGTTAATACTTGCGGAGATGTTTCCATATAATATAATTTAATGTGAAAGTAACATTAGACAACTTTTCAACTGGCTAGCTGTTTATTAACTCCTTCATCATAACAGAATATAGTGACTTTTAGAAAGGACACCACAAGTTTTTTGTTTAGATTATCAAACAGTCGATGGATCATAGAAGTTTGTTTCTAGCTGATAGCGATCAGCCATAGGTAGTGCGCTAGCTACGTTAGGTGATCATGCCCATTGTTGCTTTGTGTAATGAGCATGTGCCAGAAACAACAATGACGGACTAGCCCCTTTTACACTGCCAGATTTTCCACGAATGTTTGGCCGTTTTGCTGGCAAGCTGCGAGCGTTTAGACACATAGAGCCAGATTGGCGAGGTGCCCAGTTTTCCGTCTCGTAGGGTAGACATATTTGAGGAACCCTTCTTAGTTTAAACAGACCGAGGCGACCTTCCGCAACGGGAGGGGCTGTTGAAAACTTGTGAGAGGAGCTCTTGATGACGCTGCACGTGCGAGCCACTGGCGGTGGATAAACAGGAAACAGCTGATAGCAGGAATTAGCGAACAGCTAGTAGCAAGAGGGAAACACAAACCTGACAGACACTGTAAAAATGAGCAACTGGGGAGACAAGGAATTGTGCGCCCTCCTTGCCCTCGCAAACGAAGAGGCCATTAACCGTCAGATGACGGGAACAGTGAAGAACAGGCCGACGTACGTGAGAAGCGCCGAAGGACTGACTAGCCGCGGCTTCCCTCCCACGTCACTGTTTACGTCACATGCTGAGCTACACCTATTGTTACTTGTTACTTGCTCACGCCCCCCATTGCCCCGAAAAAGGCACATTCTGTATAAACAAAAGTAGGTAGGTGGCATTTTGCTGCACTCCCCGATTTTGTTTTTATACTGCTAATGCTGAAAAAAGACTGATTGGGCTTTCCTGCAAATTTGCACAATTCCTATTTAAAAAGGGCTCGGTTTTTAGATAGGAGCTGTCGGTTTGTTTACGCTTTGTAAATACTTTATGGTCTGATGACTACTTCACACTTTCACTCAGCAGTGTTGCACCACTTCACAGACAAACGAAGGCATCTGATGCACCCAGTGTTATTCGGTCCACCTCAGCGTCCGCCGTTTACAGTCCTCCAGAAACAGCGGTTAAGGATCAGGCCCAGTCAAATCATTATGTTTCAGGCATGTGACTGCTGTCGATGAGGAGCGGAAGGAAAACTCACATGTCTAAAGCATCACTCGCATCTCTTAGTGAGCTCCTTCATCCTTACATCAAAGGGGAATCAACAGTGATGAGATACACTTGACTGCATTTGAAAAGAGGGGAGAGGGTCGGCGAGTGTTTGGAGACAATTTTGTATTCTAGTGTAGACAGAGATATTCTATAAAATGAAGGTCGTGTGGACAATCTTTTTCCTTTTATTTTTTTAAGTGGGAAATATCCATTTTCAAAAATATCTGTACACATGTAGACAGGCCATTATTCTGGCATTTACTTAATTTTCTATTAATTTCTCTCAAACTACATGTGCCTCTTGAATTAAATCCCTTGTAAGAGTATTATAGTAATTAATTAAATTAGCTTAATTAAACAAAAATCACCAGAAGCAGTGCTGCAGTAAAGCACAAAGCTTTTCAGTCACTGTGCTTCCTGCGGCGTTCGACCAGACGCATGTTGGAGGTGACCATAGTTATCCCTGAAATATATCTTTTATTCACAGTATGTGTACACAGTTAACGTTTTGTGTTAAAGAGGAAAGATTTATTAGAGAGAAAGTAATTTTTTTTCAACAGTTTGTCATTTTCCATTTACACCTCTTGTTTTGCAGCTGTCAGCGAGTGAAAACTGTCTTTAATTAAAACAGAAGAAATCTATTAGATTACCTGAAATAGCTTTAATAATGCTTTCCACATGGAGCTCATGTAACCACTTATTCAGTTCTCTGAAATGATTTCATGTTAATAGGCTACTTGTGATCTGAGTGTGTATATATATATATATATATATAGATATATATATATATATATACATATATATATATAGGCCTATTTTTAGTCCTAACAATGTGCTGTTAACATAATGGATGTGGAAAGAGTTATAAAAGTTAGAATGTTCTGCATATAAAATGTAAAAATTAACTGGATAGTTTCTGTACTCAAGAGTGGGATGGTGAGAAGGGGAACTGCCCATTGTTCCGACCATATTAAACCCATTGTTCCGAAGTCCGTTCCGAAATCATCATGATGCCCTGTGGTTAAGGTCCGGTTAGGTTTAGGCACAAAAACCACTTGGTTAGGGTTAGGAAAAGATCATGGTGTGGGTTAAAATGAAAAAGAAAGTGGCAAACACATAAGCTGTGAGCCTGCTTCGTCTCAAGCCTTTCCCAGCTGACCCAGAGCTGGTCGCGGTGCACCATCAAGGTAGAAATACGCCCGCCGGGAGCCATTCAGCACCGTGGACCGTCGGACTAATGGGATGTCGGACCAATAGGCTGTCGGACCAATGACATGGACCCGGTGAGAAGTGGGTGTTTGAAGGGTGTAGAATAATCACAGATCTTAGTGTGAAAAGAAAAGTATTTCCTGTGATTATAAATGCATATTTTTTTAATTGAAACAAGAAGAAAAAATATTGAGTGAAGCGTCTGGTAATGTGTTTGTGCTGCTCATTTCAGCGAGTAGACCTTTTGCCAGCCTTGTATTATTTGCTTTTCAGCCCTCAGTAGAGCAGTGATTTCTTTGGATGAGTAACATTAGCCAGCAGTTTATCTTCACGTATTTATTAGAGGTGGCTAAAACCAAGAATGTGAGGAGTATGTGGAATAGCACGTCATTTCTTGTTAACATTAACAGTTATATCCAAATCTGTAAAATCTATCTTTCCTCACCGTGGCATGTTATTTATTTCTCAGTGGATTTATCTCCACACTCCCTTTGATGACACCTTGTCTCACACATTTGCTTTTACTACCACCCTCTGACACTGAGCCTTCAAGGCAGAACACAAACAACTCATGCATTAACTGAAACGTTACAGAGGAGAGGCTGCAAGTAAAAATAATTTATCAAGTTTGGGTTTGATGGAGAGTATAGCTGTCTGTTTTAGTTTTGTCTGAATGCTGCTCAGACGCAGCAACAACATGGATGGCAACAGAGAAGCGCCTTTTTTGATAATAATGGCTCCTCTAGATGACAGCTTTCTTTCTTTCATTCCCTGTCTGTCAAAACACGCACAAATCTGACGCAGACAGATGCATCATCACCTTTGTCAAACAAAGAGACACTTCAGAAAGAAAAGAAACAAACTTGAGATGTGACTCATGAGCGGAGCCTTTATGATTCTTGCAGTGGCGTTTCTCCATTGGAGAAACATGCTGGTGTTTGAGGGTTTGCCTGGGACGCAACACGCCACTGTGACCTATGTATATTACGGGCGGTAATCTCCAGGCATCTCATGATTCGATGACGATTCAGAGGGCAACGATTCGATGAAAAACGATTATCGATGCATCAACATTTTATTTCTGTACATGATTTTTTTTTCTCACTGCGCTTGCTTACCATCTGGCTCTTGTACAGGTCCCTTTTCCATTCCAACTTATCGCCACAAATGCTTCCATACCCTATTAAAACCAGTCAGATTGTTAGCATCTGTGGTTATACACACCGATCTTTTGTGGGATATTAAAGCCAGGAAGGTGTCCAGTTATTATATGCTGTAATTTTTCACAGAAAAGAGTATGAAAGAGTAAATGGTCCACAGCCTATTTATTTTGAAAAGTTACCTGCATTAAATAATTAATTTGAAAGCACCTCACAGTCTCTTGCCTTCATGGGAATAGCAATGCATCTAAGAATCTAGTATTTCCCCCACCCCATCATATATTGACAGCAAGCAAATTTAGCTTACTTAAGAACACTGGCTCTCTTGTTACTGCCGTTTGTGGACAATTCAAAGTTGAAGCTAATGGCTACCACATGCCTATGTTTGTGTCTTTATACACTAAAGTTGGCCTACAATTGGTCAGTGGTTTAGTCCATCTGACAGAGGGGTCAGGTACAATGTGCAAGAATCACAAGCACTGTTAATGTAAACATGTGAGGTGGACTGCAGCCAAAAATCAGAGACCACTGAGGGAAAAGCCAGGGCACAGAGAGAACCTGACAATGAAGGGAGCAGAGAGGCAAATGTCTGGTAAGAAAAAGCACAAAAAAGTGAAGGAACAGCAGGTATGACAGACAGAACTGATGGTAAGAAGTGAGGCAGACTAATGCTAGCGAATAAAACCTGCTGTATGGAGCTCAGTTTTAAAGCTGCAGTGAAGACACTGGTATCATGTCAAACTAGAGGACCCAAGGCAGTGCCGGCCCTGGGCATACGCAGTATAGGCGACTAACTACATAACTACATAGCAAAGCATACTAAATAATAGAGAGGACTTTTTCTCTGTATCGTTATCATGTCAAAATGACAAAAGCTTTCTGGTGCCTGCTCAGCTACCACCACACTACTGAGAAGAGTATATGTGGAGAGAAAGAACATGAAAAGAACATGTCTTGAAATCGGCAAGAGGAGAGCTAATTATCGTTACCCCTCAGCGGCACCAAATGTGCTAGGGCTGCCACTGACCTAAGGCATCCATTGGTACCAGCCATGTTATGCTATCTTGTCGGAAAGGGGGCCAAATAATGCTCCACATTTACACTAAATCTTGGCGAGGGAAAAAGGAACACTGCCTCTTTCACAATGATGTATTTAAATATATCTGCATACATGGGTCCCTGAACAGTCTTGGAATTGCATAATTTGGGTGTGACTGGAAAATTGAGAGTTGACAACCATATACTCTTTACAGTATTTCAGTTCACCACACAATTTAACCAATATATAGCCCTTATTAAACAGGAATTGTGTACATTTGCAGGAAAGCCCAATCAGTCTTCTTTCAGCATTGGCAGTATAAAAACAAAATAGGGGTGTGCAGCATCTACCGCTGCCTACCTACTTTTGTTCATATAGAATGTGCCTTTTGTGAGCAAGTAACAAAACGTGTAGCTCAGCGTGTGACGTAAACAGTGACGTGGGAGGGAAGCCATGGCTGGTCAGTCTTTCGGCGCTTCTCACGTAAGTAGGCCCGTCCTTCACCGTCCCCATCATCTGACGGTTAATGGCCTCTTCGTTTGCGAGGACAAGGAGGGCGCACAATTCCTTGTCTCCCCAGTTGCTCATCTTTACAGTGTCTGTCAGGTTTGTGTTTCCCTCTTGCTACTAGCTGCTCGCTAATTCCTGCTATCAGCTGTTTCCTGTTTATCCACTGCCAGTGGCTCGCACATGTGGCGTCATCAACAGCTCCTCCCACAAGTCATCAACAGCCCCTCCCGTTGTGGAAGGCCGCCTCGGTCTGTTTAAACTAAAAAGGTTCCGCCAATATGACTACCCTACGAGGCGGAAAACTGGGCACCTCGGATCAACTCGCCAATCCGGCTCTGTGTGTCTAAACGCTCGCAGCTTGCCGGCAAAACGGGCCAACATGCACGGGAAATCTGGCAGTGTAAAAGGGGCTTATGATTCAAGTAGCCCTCAAGATTGAATGAATAAATATGGAAAAAACATTAGGCCTATTAGTTCACTCCTGATTTCATCTTACGATTTAATACCTTGCAGTAATTTCTTCAATCAATGTACTTCTCAGTGTAATCATGCATTGAATGGCTTTTTTCAGCCCAGGACAAACATGTGACTACATCTGCTTTTCAAAATACAAGGTCTTAACACAGAGCAGATACATGTGGAAATATGATTAATTGGATTATAATCGCAGGAAGTATATATCTCTTCCCTAATAGCTGGCCTGATAAAATCTGCTCGCGACAGTTGCCATTTCATCCAACAAAACAACAGTCATTGCCTCAAAATTAATATCCACCGTTATCATTGTAAACAGCATTACGTGCCATGCTGGCATGAAAAGCTTAACAGGAACACTAACAGTAACTGAGGGGAGGTGCAGCTTAGCTAAGGGTCACTTAAGCCCTGTGTTCCAATCTGTATGTGGCTACCATGTCCACTTTGGGCCAAAAGCTTGAGCAATGGAACAACTGCCATCATATGTGGTGACAGCAGCAAACAACTTTGTACCAGACCAGGCAGAAGTGGTTTCTAACAACAAAACTTCACTTAATGTTACACAACCAGAACTTTTATCAAGGTTAGGGCAATGTTTGTGCCATGGTTATATAAACCTGGAAAATGTCAGGTCACTCAGAGCATCACAGATGAGAGAAACTGTTGGTGCCCATCTATCACTTCAACTCCAATCACCTCACTTTTTACTGTGCAGTTTCAATATGGAACTACTGCCATTTTCTTCCTGCACTTCTTTAGCGGTATGAACACGTATCTCTTCCAATCTTTTTCCCCCTTCTTGACACAACTTGAACTCACAAGGCAGTTAGTCACATATCAGGGTGCTGTGAAGGAAACACTGAAAAGAAAGTATCTGTTCTGTTGAGTCTTGTGTACATGAACCTTGAAGTGACAGCATATAATGAATTGATAAACATCTCTGGACACAGTCAACTGCTTTCCCCACACACATACACATATAGGCACGAGGCAGCAAGCTAGAAGTGAGTACACTGCGATGAACGAAACAGCATGTGGGAAATAATACAGTATTGAAACTGAAAGATGTATTACAAAGGCATCGAAATATGAAAGCACATATTAAGAAAAAATGGAGTGGAAGCACTGTAAGCACACTAACAGTGCAATATCTGATTTTAGAGAACTAAAGAATCAGAAAATAAAGTCAGGTCATGATAGTTTACCACCATTATCCAAACTAGAGCAGCTATGGTTTGCATGTGATGTGGGTGGATGGCAGCTTATATTTGTTGGTGGGGTGCCCCTGCATACCAAAAAATAGAAAATAGCAGGTTTGTGCATTGAGTCCTTCTCAGGCAAGTGCAGGGGTTTAGTGTTGCCGTAGCCCACAGGAACAACACTCCACAATGCTTTTTTTTTTTTTTTCCAAGTAAGGATTAGAATATATGCAGTTCATATAACCCAGCAAAATCAATATATATATAAACGCTTGAAGATCCATTCATTACTAACAATGTATGTCATATAAAAACTAAAGAAATGGTCAAATCAACAGACTGCAGTGTTCACTGTCATATAAAAACTAAAGAAATGGTCAAATCAACAGACTGCAGTGTTCACAACTCCACCTTTTAGTACCAGATCTGTGTGCTAGGTACCCCAACAGAGGGGGGACCAAAAATGGGGACGGTACAGAACAGTTCCATTGGTACCATCCACAACTTTTCACAGTGGAAACAGAAAAAAAGCATACCAAACTGAACTGAACCGTACTGCTCAGTGGAAACGGGGCTAAAGTGAAGCTGGAGTGTCTCTGTCTCAGCAATTTCACCTTGGTCCAGGTGTGTAGTGACAGTAACATTGCTCAGTGAGGTAATGTGATCAAGTGCAAAATCTTGACTGATAAAAAGAACATGGTGAAGGTATTGCTGGCACCAATTATTTTTCTTAACATGAGACATGTTACTCAGGATTTGATCTGATTTGACATGGTTCGCTTTGCTCTGTGATTTGAACTTGTTTGACACTTGACTTGAACCCTGATATGATGTACATGGATTCGGATGAGTCTTCTCTCACCTCTGAACGCTGTACGAAAGCTTGTTTTTCAGATAAACTGTACTCCCTGGTTAACCATGAGATAATTTTTTGCAGTTTCATCCATCCAGTGAGGAAAATGAGCATTGATTGGCTGGAAGAGCATCCATTTGCATTCAGACTGGTCCATGATTTCCAGTTCTCTCTCATTAATCACATCACTCACTTTATCCCCCAAACACTTATTTTTTTCCCAACTTTGTAGCCCAGCAGAAATGATTCGCCAGCTGATACGCAATAATAATAAATGAAGTTTACTCCTCCCCACCCCATCATTGCATGCAGTCAGAGCATATTGATTTTTTTTTTATTCACATCATCTATATGAGATGTAATTACCCTCTATTCCCCTTCCTGTTATCCTCTGTGTGGTGCAGCTGAATACCATTAGACTCAGGTAATATCAGACATTTACATACAGCATATTTCAAAGCAAGTCCTTTACTGCAGGACTGTAAATCATAAAGATGATGCCCCCAGTTCGAAAAAAATTGAGATATCATCTTCTAATATGTCTATCTTTAAGGCATCGTAAAAGCAACCTTTCACACACAATACTTTCTGACCTTCATTTTATCCCCATCGTCGCTGTAATTGATTCCTTAAGAAAGTTTTGCTCTGCAGTGTTACAGTAGGTAATTACATATTTGGCTCAGAGGTGTTCCCTGACAAAAGTCACCTTAACGCTTATGAAATAAATCCTGGGTGAACGTGGATTCTAAAACTGATATCACAATTTCAATATGAGAAGTTGTGGTGATCCATCAGTTACTGCAGTATTGAAATAGAGTCGGCTAGAGCATAGGAATAAGATGAGAACACGCCAAGTTGTAAATTTGGAAGACAAAACAATCATGGGCAATCTGTGTCAGATATGGAAGGGGATTTAGCCGTTATGCAACTGTGCTGAATTCTGAACAGTAGTTGCTAATATTTCCAGAAAGTAATAGTAAAACACACAAAGTACCTGTGTCTTTAAAGGTCCAGTGTGCAGGATTTAGAGATATATATTGGCAGAAATGGAATATAATGTAATAAGTATGTAGCGTATAATCAACTGAAAATAGAAATTGTTGTGTTTTTGTCACCTTATAATGAGCCGTTTATATCTACGTAGGGAGCAGGTCCTTATTTCAGGAGATCATGTTGCACTGCTGTGTCTCTACAGTGGCTCACAACATTTTTACTGGTTTAAATCACCAGGTCCAAAGTTTTGAAAAGAACAAGACCTCAATAAATGCTGCTTCTGATAAAAAATCTGAGCATCTGGCTTTTAAGTCATTAGAGAAAATAAGCAAGCACTCATCAGCAGGTACTTGACTAGCTGCCCGTCTGAACACAGTAAGAGAAACACTGATTTGTAACGTGAAAAAACAGCTTTAGTCAATCATGTTACCACTTTTAATCACCTTGTCTGTTTGTTTTGGAAAGGAGAAGACCTCTGTTGATAATAGATCTACCAATTAAAATTCCGGGATTTTCCAGCTGGTGGCAATCTGCAATCCTCGCTGCTGGCTGAAACAAAATCCCCCTAAATCTTACACACTGCTCTTATGAATTATTACCCTCGAGTGCCTACTTCTGTAAAAATTCAACCCAAAAAATGTATTTCATATTTGAGTGAATATCCCAAAGTTTCCAAAGACACCAAATATATTGAGGTGAATTCTTGAGAAATGTTTCTAAAATGATGCAAATGAAGACCAGAATATTTCCATTTCATTAAACGGTGAAGCCACAAAATCAGATCTGTGTGATTTTTCCAATTTAAAGCTACTCACGGTAAACATATTGTTGTTATGTTATAGATGTTAGATGTCATTATAGATGTTTTCTTTAGTGTATAATCACCTGAAAATAAGAACTGTTGTGTTCTCCTTATCTTAGAATGAGCCGTTCATATCTATATAGGAAGCAGGTCCTTGTCCACGGACAGTAGCCCAGAATGGACAAACCAAACACTGACCCGAGATAGGGCCATTTGCATTTGCATTTTTAACATGAAAGTGTTTCATTCAGTGTTTTTACTGGTTTAAATCACTGGGTCCATTTATTTCGGAGAGGAGGAGACCTCTGCGGATAATTCAGCTCCTGATAAAAACCTCCTGAACATCTGGATCTTAAGTTATCAGAGGAAAAAGGGGAGCTCACATTAGCAGATGCTATGCAAGTGGCACAAGTGTGACGAGACAAACAGTGTCGCAGATTTGTGACGTGATATAGCTTCATTCGGTGTTTTTACCCGTTTTAAATCCCCTGGAGTGAATCTGGGGTTGGCTTTCACTCTCACTTTCTCTGGCTAGCAACACAGAGTTTGCCTGTTTTCTGTTGGACAGGTAGGTGCCTGCTGCTAGCTCAGTTAGCTAGCTTAAGTTTCAGCTCTGCCATTACAACAAGTGAAACATTCCTGCAATGGTAGCTTGCAATGTGCATACAAGCAGTATAAGGAGGAGGGGCCCAATCTGAATGTTGTGTTTACTAACAGTAACAATAATTCCTGCATAGTCTACCTTTGAGCATGGCTTTATTAAACCGCTAGGGAATACTAGGGAGCTGTCAGGCTCCCATTAACCCCGCTCCCTCCACTCTCTCTGCACTGTATACAGGTATAAACACTGCCTGGGCCCAGGTTTGCTGTGTGGTAATTTGATTTAATGCATTCATTTTGGAATATTCACCATATAAGCACATAAGCGAAATAATAAATGTCCTAACGTGATGTTAAGACACATAATAAAACAGGACCCACCTTAAGGCCCCTGTAGTGTCATTTATTGTGCATATTTCTAAATACATTTTCAATTAAATCAGTTAAAAACTAGTTAACACACAGTAAGCCTTAAGCTTTAGGGCCTCTGGATACGGGGAGAGCTTGACGAAAACAAAGGCTGTGAATTTAAATGACTCATATTCGCATTATATTCCTATCCAAAGTCTGAGCTGCGAGGGTGCTCAAGGATATTATGTATTTGTCCCTCTAAACACAATTCGCCCCATTGCATTGGTTTAGGTAAGGTAGGCACCTCTGGTGTTGACTTTCTAGCCAGATAAATTTAATGAAATCAAATAAAAAGGCCACCAATACTTACTATTTTATAATAAACATAATCTTGACAGGCAGCCTCAAGTGTCAGACATGTGTTGCAAGTCAGTTTCAAACCAAGACATAATCCATGATGTTTAAATGCAAATATATTTCCATACTGCTGCTCTCCATCCCAGCTTTATACACACCATACATCACTGACTAAACCTATTAAGGTTTTACGTTTGCCATTCTAAACACCTGCTATATGAGCATCTCCTGCTCCTTTACCATCAGCACCTTGTCATTTTGATAACATGTAGACTGAGATGATTTAATCTGCAGCGGAGCAGAGCGCAGGAGTTGTCAAAGCTGTCACTGACAGTGCCTCATATAGAATCTTATACATATTAGTAATGACATGAGTTGACTTTTGTTAATTTAATCACGCCTTCTACAATATGTTGTTAATGTTGTGAAGGTAAACAAAACAAGCCTTGTTTTGCTTACAATAACACCAGACAAGAGTATATTATCAGTGACCCGTTCTCTCCCACAGTACCTCTACTCTCAGTCGAGTCTGCTTCTTGCTGCTGCAGGTGTATTAACTCAAGGTCACTTACTTCAACCCCTCCGTGTCAACTCGTTTATCCATTTCAAGCCTGCTGTTACACCTCTATTGGTGTACAGAATCCCATCAAGCAAACTGGCGCTACCGCCCTTTCTAATTTTGTTCAATTTGAACTGGTATTTGCAGGGATGCCCTGTAAAATGTCTTCAATTTAGGGATATTATACTTTTATTAGAGATGGTGGGAGCGTACAGAATTGAGAGATGGAGGGATACTGGTGGCCCAGGGGGACCTTTAGCCTGGTGATTTTATTTCTGAGAACACTTTCATTTATCATGATCTTTTTGCTCTTGGAAAGCTGTGTAATATCACACAGCTGTCGACCTCGAGCATCTCAGCATTCCATTACTGAGTTATAGGAATTCCTAAATTCCCTATTCCTTCTCTCAAAGAGAAAACACTCGCTGGTGGTACTCTTTTGTTAACACAATCAGAATAGTGCAAAGGTGCACCCAATCTTCCTGAACATTTTTGAGATACTCATGTAAGTAACAGCCTTGTTACCTGCCTTGCTGAGAGTTGAATGAGAAGATAAATTAGCTCAGTCGCCAGAAGAAAATGTTGGGCTTGTATGTTTCTGCAAACAACAAGTATATTACATTTGTATGTATCATATCAACATTTTTAAAATGGCGTAGTATATCAGCCGACTTTGTCATCAGGATGCGGAGGAGATGGTGGATGGCGTGATATCTTGGCGAAATGCCTGCCAAGCTGCAGTCTACAGTTCAAGACCAACAGACAGCAAAACTGGTTGTGTTTTGGTGAGTCATTGCTGTTTCCATTGGCTTTTGAGGCACCAAACATGGGTGTTTGTAGCAACCCATCTGTGTGTTTCCAGCAGCTATTAGGTACCAAACATATGTCTTTTGTAGGAACCAGTCTGCGGGGATAGTGGCACGAAAAATGAGACAGCACTGCCTGTCTTGCTGGAATTGTGTCAATGAAATTGGGTATTTTAAGCTAAAACATGATCTTTTCCCAACCATAACCAAGTGTGTTTTGTGCCTGAACCTAACTACATGTTAACCACAGCATTTTTTAAATGTAAAGTTTCAATGTATCCACTACATTTTAACGTGCAAATGTCACATACCCGCGGTTTGCAGAAATGTACAGTGCTGAACATTTTTTAGCGATTGCGTTGGATCAATACCACTCTCATGTTTGTTAAACATGAAGCTACAATCACTCAAGGTTAGCTTACCTTAGCAAAAAGACTGAAAGAAAGCTGCCTACTAAACCTCGAAGCCATCCCTTCAATTTTTTATACAGATTAAACAACCAACATGTAATATGTTCATTATAAAGCTTTAGAGGTGCTGCTATTCAGCTATAGTTTGTTACATTTGGACAGTACCAGCCCAACATTTTACCCCTGCTTTTATGCTAAGCTAAGCAGGGTTCCCATGGGTCCTTCAGACCCTTGAAAGTTTGAATTTGTCTCATAGCTGTCGCTTCATATTTGGTATACAGACATGAAATTGGATTCAGTTATTTAATTTAAAGGTGAAGCTGCAACCAGCTAAAATCAGGCACTCCGTGGTCGAGCGCCATGGCGCCTGATCTCCCGTCCTTTCCATCACCTGGCTGCGCAGCGCCCGCTGTCTCCTCGCTAGCCATAGCTAAAGAAGGGACGGGACAGGTGGTGTTCACAGGTAAGGCACCTGTTCACCTCCGACGGGTGACAGTGCAGCCGATGTCGGGGAGGAGAAAGAGGGATCTATCTCCCCTCGAGCTGAGTTGTTGACAGTCTACAGGCACACAGAACACACGTTTCACTCCCCATCCAAGTAGTTTAGCGAAAGTAGGCAAGAAAAGGCGTGAAGATAGTGTGTTTATAGCGCAAGACTGGAAACCAGTGAACTACTCCTCTCCCCTGCTCCGTAACTTGATTCTTTCAGTGTTCATTGTTCAGGAGGTATTTACTGTGAGCTGAATTATCAGCAGAGGTCTCTTCCTCTCCAAAACAAACAGACAAGATGATTAAAACCGGTAAAAACACTGAATAAAGCAATGTCATGTTACAAATCAGTGTATCTCTGACAGTGTTTGGCATCTCAGAGGCAGGCAGCTCGTCCACCACATGATATTGTGTGCTCACCATTTTTCTCTGACAACATAATGTGTGCTCTCCTATTTCTGATACAGACATTCAGGAGGTTATTACCATGAGTGGAATTATTCACAGTGGTTTCTTCGTCTCTAGAACAAACTGAACCAGTGATTTAAAAAGGAAAAACACTGATTAAAGCAGTTTCACGATACAAACCAGTGACACTCCAATACTGCTCGTTACAAATGGGCTTCTGACGTGAAAACGTGAAGGGCCTCATATAGAGCCAGTGTTTGTTTTGTCCATTCTGGGCTACTGTAGAAACATGGCAGTGCAACATGGCGATCTTCATAAACTAGGACCCGCTCACCATGTAGATACAAACGTAAGAAAAACACAACAGTTCTTCTACTAATTATATTATATTCCACTCCTCCAACATATCCCCCTAAATCCTACACACTGGACCTTTAACTGTCTGCAAGGAAGCAAATAAGTGTATTTCTCAAAATGTTAAACTATTATTTTCTGAAGATAAAAAAAGAAAAAATGTCACTTGACCCTTAACTGAAGAATATGTCATCAAGGCTATACTACACCAGAGGCTCAGTGTTGTAGGGATGGTTCCAGGGGTGGTGTTGTAATATCAAACATCTACTCAGCCATGCTCAGTAACAAACTGCAGTATCACACTTTTGTGCAAAAGCCAGTGCACCCACTTATATGAGCTCACAAGGTCACTTGTGAGGATTTAGATAAAAGCGGTGTATTCAGACCTATTTTGGCAAAAACAGGATCAGACCGAGCATATAAATGGACAGTGGAGAAGTGGATTATGCCTAAGAAACTGTTTGGAAGTTCCTATCAGTGCTTCTTTTCTATCATGACAGCCACCTTTTAAGTCCACAGGGGGTGAGTGTTTTATGCTTGAAGGAGAGATTCTGGATGGAGTGCCACTTTAAACTTGTTTGTGCACACCATGTGTATATTTCACTGGGTTTCTGCAACTACCAAGGCAATTAAAAAGAAGTTATAAAGAGACGTTGCTGGCTAGCAGAGATAAGCCTGCACACCACTGCTATCATACAGCCATTTATCACTTATTTCTGACTTTGACTTCTCTGCTTGTTACCAGTCTGCCTTCCCAGATTGGAGTGTTGAAAGATCCAAAAGTGACTGTTTGAAGATCTGAATATTATTGCTACTCTCAGTTTGGAGAAGCCTGCATCATTAAATTCTAACTTTATTTACATTCGCTTCATATCTACAAACACTTAAGCCCCTTAATGATGTGAGTGATTCTGCTAACAGACAAGTAACAAGTAACAAGTAACAAGGAGCTGAGCAAAAATAATGCCTAAGCATCAAGAAATTAAAGGACATGAAAATATAAGCATTTAAAGATATGGAATGTGGAGAAAGCACAGTCTTGCTTATGATTTCTCCAAAGTGTCTCTGATGTTTACTCTTCACTTTTCTTTCTCATCATTCTCCTCCTTTCTCTTGTCTCTGGCTGGCTTCCTGTTATTCCCCACAGCCTACAGTCCGAATGCCTAATTACAGCGCACAATAAAGTGAAGTAGACAGACAAGATTTTCATTACTTTTCCAGAAGCAAACTGAAATGTGATACAATGTGTTTGCTTTAGTTAAAACTGATTAACACAAACTGAATTATTATGGGCTCATTTTATAGCTCATCAACAATGGGTTAAAGAAGGAAAACACTTTGGTGTAAAAAAAAAAAAAAAAAAAAAGAAGAAGATTTATATTGCAATAATTTGTTGAAATTATGGAGTGTGAAATATTGGTGACAATTACCACAAGTGTTGCTAACAGTTTTTCTATCTGAGAACACAGTCTTCATCCAGATTTTACATTCATTTTGCCCCCTGGCTGTTTCTTGTTATCACGATCTCCTCATATTTTGCCACCTTTACTGCTATCAAGCAACCTAAGGAATAAAAGCCATTCAAAACATTTGAGTAAATCTCAGCAGAACAGATGGAAGAGAGATAAACAGATCAAAATATGGATCACGAAATGTATCCACTGTTTGATTACCTCAAGCCCATGTTCACACCACAACAAAACAAAAATGTGCTGCACAATATTTGTGGCACCGTCAGATAAGCTGCTTTATAAAGTTACCAGTTAGCACATCTGAATGACAATACCACTCTGTTATTGTCAGCCCCTTTCTGGATGAAGGCCATTGTTAATGTCAACATGTTAATGAGCCGTTACAGGAGCAGCCATGTGTACAAGCCCAATGGATTGCACACTGTCAAACAAAGACAGCCGATTTAAAGGCCAATACCCAAATCACTAAAACATGACTCAGCTAACAAATGGACCGTCACAGGAAAGTTCTCTCTAACTCTGTACTTTGCCAGTTTGTACTCAACCGTGTGTTCAAGGATAACACAGACAGCTGTGCAAAAATATGGTTTAAAGTTGATTTGCTTTATAATTACACACATAATTGTTTTATACACAAATTTGCTGGTTTTGCAGATGATGTCACACTCTATGTAGTAGGCATACTGTACATGAATTGCAAACCTTATATTGTGCCTTAATGTTACAGGATAACATTAAGCCATGGATAGATACGTTTTAAAACAGCCATTGTTGAGCACATTTTTAAACCATGATCCATGTGAGGTGGATAATCTACAGGCCTCGATTTGAACAGCTTGCATTAAAACAAATTTGAAACCTGCTCACACCATTTTCTATAGATGAACCAGTGCAACAGGAGACACAAACAAAATAAAATCCATTCACTTTCACTGAATTAGGATGCTAGCAGTAATCTCAGAGAAAGATATCTCAAAAATGAAATCCAATTATTTTTGCATGGTGAGGTACTGCTAGAACAGGTGTTCTCTGGAGCCACAGGTGGCTCTTAAGGCCATCTGCAGTGGCTCCCTGTGGCTTTGACAAGAAATTATGTTGAAATGAATTGAATAATCAAATTCATTTATCAATTTTGTAGGCCTGAAGGAATTCTTACAGTCTCGAAGTGCAAAAATGTGAAGCATATAAAACCGATTAATAAAAAAATAAATTAAAAAATAAATAAATAAAAGGTTTTGATATTTCAACAACTAAACTGTGCATAATACATCTACTGCCTGGCACCTTTCCTAAAAATGTTGCCAAAACCTGAAAGCAGTGGCTATTCAATTCAATTCAATTTTATTTTATTTATAAAGCCCAATATCACAAATAACAATTTGCCTCAGAGAGCTTTACAGCATACGACATCCCTCTGTCCTTTGGACTCTCACAGCGGATAAGGAAAAACTCCCCCCAAAAAACCCTTCGGCTAGTCTTAAATCTCCCTAACTGGCTAGCTATGGATGCCAAATCCAAACTCTTTTAATTATTTTTGGTCAAAAATGGCTGTTTTGATAGTAAAGGTTGCTGACCCCTGTGTGAGAGAGAAGTGAGAAATATTTATTTGTTGTAATTTGGCTGAACTGACTTTTTTAAGAGTAATTTAAAGGGACAGTTACGGTCTTTTAGAATGGGGTTATCTTTACCCATAGTCAGTGTATTACCTACAGTTGATGTCAGTTGGCAAGGCCCATTTGGAGAGGCACACAGGAGTATCAACATGAAAGCTAAGTGATGTACTGCTGTGGATGGGAGTAGCAAAATGTATTCAATCCACCTGCAACTAAAAATGTCCCAAATAAATATATATATATATATATATATATATATTAGTTTTAGTGTACACTAAATTTAGAATATCTGAACTATTCCTTCATCCCAAGAACGATGTTGTTATCAATCTATGTTTGATGGCTGAAGGGAGAAGTTCAGGGCATGAGGCCAGAACTTTTAGGAAAAAGATTATGTTTTGGCTGAAAATTAAAAGATTTCTTCTAGACTAGCATATCCCATGTGCTGTTTAATGTGTGTTAGTGGAGTCAGTTTAAAGTGAACCTTGCTGCACTTAACTGGTTACAATTATTTACATTATTTTTGTGTTGTTTTTATCTTTTATGGCCAAAAGCAAAAAGGGAAAGGGAGGCAGCTTATTCTGTGACTGATTGTGTTGAATGGGCGTATTATATCATCTCATATCAATTGTAGGCCCCTAAATTAAACTGAATTGAAACTGTATTGTGGCAGACTGTGTGATATCAGCGAGTATTGCATCATTTTCCAAAGAATCGATATAATACATTATCATGTATTCATCATGATGAAGGTAGTTATTTGCACCCCAAGTAGCAGTTATGGGCCAGGAATCATAGCAATGAGCCAACAAAGGCAAGTAATAAGAAGACTGCTAGCATGCAAACAAAATGGATTGTGGGAAACACTGGATGTACACATAACTTTGTTTACACATAATTTACATTTAAACAGCACAGTCATTTATCTTTGTCTTCAGACATCTTTTGATGTTTTTGAAGATGAACATGGTCACCGCAGCCATGTGTCTGTCACATTTAACAGTATGAGGCAGCACTCTGTTGCGCACTTGTGCAACTGCAGCAATCATGACAATAACACAAGAAACTAAGAATAGAAGGCAACAGGACCCAGAGACTGCAGGTAGTGAAAACAAAACCACTGCTTTCCATTTGACACCAGCACCATGGAGCGCCTCAGGACTCTCTTAGGGTTATCAGTGAAGGATACAAACATGTTTGTCTTGTTCTATTTTCATGGAAAACAGAAACCAAGAGTTGTGTTAACATCATTCAGTAAGTGAAGAAGAGACTTTCAGTAAACATACCAAACACCCTGACATGTGATCTGACTATTACTATAACATCTGGGTTAGCGTGCAAGCATATTTAAAATTAGTTTCAAGAAGTATGTGAAAACCTTTAATAAGATAATTGAAGCTTGGCTGATTTGGTTTTTCTCATTGATTGTAACATGGAAATATAAGCAGTGATTTGCATCAAGAAATGTGTGTATTTGTGTTTAATAGGTTTGATATTTAACATGATCGTATTGAACTTTTAATTATCTTTATGTGCAGTGAAAGGCTAATGGACGGATAGCCCACAAGGCCCACAAGGGATAACACATAAACCCAAAATCAAATAATTGTGCCTTGAGCTGTGTTTATCTGGACCAATTTGGCCAGAGGCTTAATCGAGAAAGCAGTTTTGCCTGTGTTCATTAGAACGTAATAGATTGACATTAATAAAATGATAATCACTCCAGTGTGTTTAAGGATGAGTGTGAGGAAATTAAAGAGATTGATTATGGGTGCCTTGTTCATCTCATAATTATTTTATTACCAAATCAAGACAATTTTGCAAGTTTGACCAAACCACACAGCCTTGTGTTTTTACATAATGAACGGTGCATTTTTACTCTTGATTCGCTACATTTTCTCTGAAAGCTGTAATCCCAAAACATTCAACAGCTGTATCATCATTTGTGAGTGCAGCTTCAGGCACGATTGATTTGTTTCACCGCAACATGTAAACAGCAGTGCTTTAAACACGCCTAGAGGTTTCCCACAGCCCTCAAGGGCTTGACTGTGTGTTATAGGCTACAACTAATCATTCTTCGGGCATTATTGTCTGTATAATATTCACTTGTTTATCTCTCCCCATAGATCTGGATGAAATATTTTCTCCCAGTATAAACTCTCATTGTTATTCAGTGAATGCACCGAGGCTTTGATGCATTCATGAGAGGCTCTATAGATAAGAATCCAGTTCCATTGTAACCCCAGTTAATAGGTTTGAGAGGAAAGGAATGACATTTTAAAGAACATAAACAAATAAATGATTTATTTTTGTTATTGCTACGACACCTGACAACCGCCAGAGTGTTTGTCTGTGTGCCGCCTTTGCACAAAGGTCAAAACTGGAGAAAAAAAAAAGGTTACCCCTTAGCTTCTGTCAGTTGGCAATAGACTCAAAACTGGCATGCTTATGATGTAAGGTAAAATATCAAAAGAAAAGGCCATAAAACAGTGTCAACACCACGGTGGTAATAGAACAATATATGAGGTTTTGTTTGTGCCAAACTGGTGCTGATGGATATTGATTTTCAGATTTCGTAGCATCTTAGATGTTGTTTTTTTCCAACTTTGTTTACACATTTCCTTGTGTATTTACACTGTCTTGAGGGGGCAGTATGAGGTTATCAAATTAACAGCCCTACAGAAACCATTTGGACCGAGGTTGTCCTGAACAAGGGCTTGTTTTTGAGTTTAAAAATTTGAGTCAATGCAAAAGTGCCTAAGACCTGCATTCTTACTAATGGCCAGCAGGGGGTGACTCCACTGGATACAAAAAGAAATCCAACCGACCCTTTGCTAAGTCCTGTCCCCGGACGCAAACTGGCCAATCATGACGTCGCATCAGTCCAGCTCAGACCAGGGTCTGACAACAACACAGCTGTGCTCCATTGACTCTAATGCAGTCGTTTCAGATTTCCTTCATTTTCAGGCTGGTTTTGTGGATTTGGAGCTAAATGTTGTGCCTGGGGCACGTCGTGTATTAATGATACTCGTTACCTGGAGAGGTTGGAAAAAGATATACGTTTCTTCCCTGTTCCAAAACCAAAATCAGACCCTGAAAAGTGTAGGGTGAGCTAGCTAGCTACTGAAAATATAGCCTACTGAATGTATACACATGCTGCTTTTGCTTTTCAATGATTATAACAGTGAATAAAGACCGACCCTGCTGTACAGGAACCAGTGAAGGGAAGCAGGGAAACTTTGCTGATATTCAACCAGCTGTGTGTCATCACAGTGTGTGCTGATAAACATTGTGTGGCTATAGGTTTTCTCCCTCTTGAGCAAAGGCATCCTTTTTTCTCTGTTTTCTCTGGTTCTGTGGCACCAATTTCAAAAGTACTTGCATCTGTCTACTGCAAGATATCCTAGTTTTATTAAAAGGCCATTTCCTGCAGTGAATTACTTTTTTTAACAATTTCTTTGTTAACAATTTTGTTTGTTTTGGTTTTATGGCGTCTGCTCATCAAACCTGTATCCGGGTTCCAGGTTAGCAGCTCCAGCACCAGTTAAGTATCGCAGACAGACAAATCAACTAACTACTAAAATCTCTTTGCATTGGTGCAACTGCCAACAGACAAACAAACAACACAAGCATAAAAAAACAACTGATGCAGCCTTAATGATGCAGTGACTTTTGATTTCTTTATCAGTATGCAGGCAGCAGGATAAACACTTTGTCAATGATGAAGTGTTTATCCTGCTGTTTCAAACAACAAATAAACATCACAGTGCCACATATAAAGTTCCTGCTGACACGACGGAGGGTAAAACGTTAAATGTAATACATAAATAGAAATCTGGGTCCTTATTAGGCTCCAACAAATATTTAGACTTTTCACAAGGGTGTCAGTGGGTGGTGCATAAACACTATATTTCTTCTGATGAATTAAAAAAAAAATTGTCACAGTAATGGACTGCATTTTGCTGAGCAAGCTCAGCATCTCAGTAGCAGATTTGGTGAGTATATTACACTATTAACTCCGGGCTAATGACAGTAGCATTGGCTCAGTGACCACTGCAACATTAACTGACTATTTTACTCCCAACAGCTTAGCTATTGTGAAGCAAATTTGCAGCTTATTAGAAATGTGTTGTCTCATCACTGTCAGCATAAAATACAGCAGAATGACAGGACTAAAAATATGTATGCGCTTAGGCTTTATCTCAAAATTTGCCTCTAAACTCAGGGCATGCCGAGACACAAACAGCCTGGGTCTCTCATTTACTTATGTCTGCCAGGACATCATGTTTGACATGATAATGTCTAAAGGGAAAATCCCAAACAAAGGCAAGCAAAGGCGGAGAATAAATGGAAATTTGGAATGTTTAGCTGCAAACCATAATGCATCAGATAATAATTTGACTGGCAAGTCATGGATGTATATAACAATTAATGAGAAATCTGAATATGGTAATACCAGTTCTTACCTTGGTGCCAGAAATGCATATTGTGTAGGTGTCTTTCACTAAGTGCCTGACTGCCCAGTAATCTGTAATTAGCTTTAAATATACCACGTGGCTTTAAATATACTGTACATTGGATCTAAGTGTTCCAGTCATCATAATTGCAGAAATCATTTTTAATGTGATGCTCAGAAAGTGTTATCCTGGTTTTTCAGCCACATTTTAAGTAATACATTTTAATCACAATATATTTTTCTGATTTCTAATCAAGCTTCACTTTTGTAATCACTGAATCACCGTCTATGTTTTATTAATATTTTCTCATTCAACTTTGAGAATTAATTGCCATCAGAAGATCATTTGTGAAATTACACTACAATTTTTTAGCCTCCAATTAATTTCACTGATCCAGTTAATTAAAGTATTTAACTGTAACTAAGCAACACATCACTTGTCACTCAGCAAGATATTTGTCATACTGTTGATATTCACAAATCACGCTATGATGGCAGATTTTCAATGCCACATTTTTCTGCCTTTATTACAGAGCTAACACAAAAAAACTCTGCATCTCAAAAATACAACAAACTCAGAGATTCAGAAACTGTTGAACCTTTGTTTGGCTCCTGCGTATAAAATGAGTCTACATCAATGGGCTTCAGCTAACTGTGTAAGTGGTCGTTTTCGCCTGGATCTGCCACCAATATATTCTTTATATGAGAATAAGCCATATTCTCAGCATTAGGATACTGTGGTCTCCCTTTCTCTATGTCTGTGCCTTTCTCTCTCCTTCTCTCTTTGCCTCAGCCAGCACAGCTCAGTTACAATTTAGGTTAAATGGGGAGGCATGGGACACAACTTAATGAGAATTTGTTTTTGCGGCTCTGCCAGTAATTAGTTTGTTAAGGCAGAACAAAATGAGCGTGTCTTAGGAAATGTGAAATTGAATATTAATTAAATTACAAATGGAAATCATGCTTGAATGCTAAGAGCAACCAGCAGACTGTGGCTATATATCTGTGGATATGTTTTAAAATGGAAACTGTTTCATTTATGGTTGCATATAACTAAGCTTTATCTGCTTCTCTCATTTAGTTTGTTTGAAAATTAATAATTGTTCAGTAGCTCCACACAATAAGTAGTTGAACCCACATGCCGGCTCTGTTGCTTTTATCCATGATGTGCTGTAGACTGTAACTCTCCCTGACTTGGATGTGTCAGATGCACCGAGGCAACCAGGTAATGAGATGTAGATAACCCACGCACCAATTTCAAACCCCGTGTTCTCATCCCATGGCTGCCTGTCACTTCTAGAGCAATGGCACGCCGCATCAATAACGACTATCCCTCAAACAGCGGGGGGTGGAAACACAGAGACAGAGTCCATGACACGGAACACAGAGGGAGGAAGACAAGGGCAGGAGGGTATCAAGCGTTGAGGAAGCGCTGGAAAAATCAACCGAAATAAGCGCAGGCGTTGAAAACACTGACTGGGACTGCCATCAACGTGAGGTTGAAAGATAGAGAGGTAAAAGCATCACACAGACATGTAGTGAAATGTGTGTGTGTGGTCAAAGTGTGTGAACCCTGGGTTGCCACTAATGCATGTGAACAGGAGTATTGTGTAAGCACAGAGTGACAGAGGACTGGATGAATAATTCAGTGTCCTCACTCCATGATCTCCACTGTTCAACATGCGCTGCCTGTTGCAATGCCTGTGAGGGTGTGTGAGTGTGTGTAAGAGGGAGAAAGTGAAGACACTCACCTAATCACGCATATGATTATGTTTGTGTTTGTTTGAATTTACATGTTTAAGATCAGACATCCCTCCAGGGGGAAATTTATCAGAGAATCAGTGCTGCAGATGAAAGAAACATCAGGGTAAGCTTTGATAGATTTATATTAAAACTATGATACAACACAAATAACATCAGTGAAGATGTAGGCATCTAAAGAATGACTATTTCAGGCCCTCAAATGGATTCTTGTACAAATGTTTGGAGGGTATGAGACGGGTCAGAGATTATTTTCTGAGCCAGCCTGCAGCCTGACCGCTGACTCCTCATGGCCTGAAGGGGTTGGTGCTGCATTACTCCTGCAACCTTCAGAGCTGTCTGCACCAGATGACATCCTCTTGCCTTTTTTTCCCAGACGTGGAACTCACATGGGTGGAAAGGTTATGTATTGTAACCCTAGCTCTATGATCACACAGGTAGCCCTTTAACAAGGCTTCACAGATTTAGTTGCTTACCACAAATTTACAAACTGTACCCTCCCAAGGGGACACAGAAGCTGAGTGGCTTGCTTTGTTGGTGTTAGGTTTGATTTTGTCAGCCTGTTGGGGCCTATTTGTGCGGAGTTACACCCTGCCCATATGGCTTTGCTTTACATAGACTCTGGTTTCCCAAAGGTTACACATTAGCATGGCACAGGTGGTACTCTCATTTCAAATATGTATGCATTAACACTCCTCTGTTTTCACCAACACTGCTGGGAAAGATAAGGCCCTGAGTTTGCACATAAAATACTGAATATATTTAGAGGGAAAAATGTAACTCCACATCTCCAGTGTTAATGCCATGGAATATGAGAGCTTACCAATAATGTACAAGTACAATAGTATTCTCATATTATATAAAACAAAGATAGTTTTGAATCTCTCAGCAGCAATAATAATATTATAATTTATAATTAATTATACATTTTATATTCATTGTTATCTTGATAATAATAGGGCGGCACGGTAGTGCAGTGGTTAGCACCATCGCCTCACAGCAAGAGTGTTCCTGGTTCGATCCCAGGTGTGGGAGCCCTTCTGTGCGGAGTTTGCATGTTCTCCCTGTGTCAGTGTTGGTTTTCTCTGGGTACTCCAGCTTCCTCCCACAGTCCAAAGATATGCAGGTTAACTGGTGACTCTAAATTGTCCGTAGGTGTGAATGTGAGTGTGAATGGTTGTCTGTCTCTATGTGTCAGCCCTGTGATAGTCTGGCAACCTGCCCTCCCCCTTCACAGATATGCCCAAACGCTTATTTCCTGTCTTGCAGAGAGAATGATGAATGATGGGAAGGTTGATATCACCCATGTCTGTCTTGAATATGTAATTGGAGCCAGTTAGCTGAGCCTAGCGTAATGATTGGAAACAGAGGCAAACAGCTAGCTTGGTGCAATCCGAATTCAAAGAATAGTCTCCCCAAATAATTTAAACCAAACAAAGCTCAAACATTAATAAGACATGTTATGTTTACAGAGGGTTGTGTGCCGGGCTTTTCCTTGATCAGATGCAATAACTTCCTGGAATCTACGCCTCCAGTCTGTTCTCATTCCTAGGGTGCCAAATACTACCACTTTGGTGGCAATACTTGACTAATACTTGATGCTGACAATTGCTGTAGTCCAAAGAGCAAGAAAGTCTGTGTAGGGAGTGAGGGATGGGGTGTGGATGGGTCAAGCAAAACAAGACTCTCACCCAGGTGGTTTGTGTCCCATATGAAATCTAAAGTCAAGGTTTTTTAATGGAACATTTACCAATTTACATATGCTATTGTTACATAACAAACATACTTGTTTTAACCCAAAACATGATCTTTTTGTGCCACACTGAGGGGCATGACAAAGCATCTGTATTTGAGAATGAGAACAGGTCGACCCCTGGGCAAGATAGGAAACAAATGTATTCCGCAAACTGTTGTATTACTGCTCTCACATGTTGGTTTACAGAGAACCTGAGAACAGGATAAGCAGATGAGAGGAAGGGTGCATGTATGTATGGATCTACTCGGCCTAATAGAATTAGCTTATTGATCTCTCTGGGGTTTGCCCTTATAAAACATGACATTAGCGAACATTGATTTATTGTGTTAGTCCGACTAAAACTGGACTTTTTAAATACACGTCAACATGTTAGCCCGACTGAAATCATACTTAATTGAATTTCTGAAATTCAGACTAACACACCCAGATAATGGGATTGGTATTCAAGTTACTTCTGCAGGTATACAGTCAATCAGACCCAAACTGGCCTAGACGCTCTGCATAAGCTCCACAGTTTCTGCCCCAGGCTTTTACCTGGACGTTGAATAGCATTGAATGCATAACAGAAGAAGAAGCCAGTAACAACCTGGTAAAATATACATCCAATGTGCATCTCATCTGTACAAAAGTAAAGCGTGTAAAAGTAAAGTGTTTGTCCATTGTCTGGTCCGTGACATGATAGGTCAATCGGAAAAAGGTCCAGTACTAACAAGCTGAAAGGGCATATCGCCACCTATCGTAGCAGAGTCGGGCATACAATAAATCGATTCCCCTCAAAGGACAATAGTCCAATTAAATGGCCTAGTCGAGCTGTAACCGTAGCTCGACTTAACTGTGCATGTAAACATACTGAGTGGTGATTGAAACTGGAAGGGTACTCATTAGATGCTGTGACTGAGATCTTGGGGAGCATAATATAACCATTATTCTACTTCCCACAGGCTTCACCCTCGAACAGGGCTGGATAAGTGCAACCCCTGCTGTGACACTGACAAGACTGCATAACGTTAAGACTTGTCATAGGTCACACCAGAACAAAGCACCACGCTCAACCTAACCAGACTGCACAAGCAGAAGGCTGAAAGGTGGGGGGTAGTTCACTCTGGGACAAAGACCCACTGGGTCCTGCTCTATGGGTCAGCAGGTGAAAGAAGGCAAAGTGCTACCAAACTTCCAAACCAACACATGCTAATTGTGGCCAAGTCCATAATCACAGGTTAAAAATAGTGGTGGAAAAAAGGCAGACGGAGAGACCTGGGGCGCAAATCATCTATCCAGGCTGCTAAACAGAAGGTGAGGGCCAGTGTTATTAACACATGCCAGTAGCAGAGGACTGTTGCACAATACTCTTCCACCCACAGGTCTCTTTTTAGACTGAGACAGAAAGAAAGGGCTGAAAACAATATTGGACAGTTAGAGAAGTCCACAATCCCTTGCTCTGTCTTTATGCTAATGAGGTGGCAGGAGGGTAGCAAGTCAGCAAACACAGGTCTAGATACTGACGACACTGCAATAGTGTAGTTTAATAACATCACACAGAAGTCAACAGGCGGTCACCCTCATTTTGAATAATTCTTGCCTCCAGAAATGTTGGACACATCTAGAACATTTCTCACAAGTAAAATCAGTGTTTTGAATAAAATATGTTTACTTTAGGAGGTTCATAATTTATCTCCTTAGATTAGGTTATGTCCAGCATTTCCATCGTGGTACATGGTGACATTGCTTCAATTTTTATGACAGCAAGAAATAAGAGTGGTCCTATAACTGGAGAGGTTGTACTTGCTGACGCCAGTTCAGCCATAACAATCCTCTTTACCTGGATGTGAAACTGAAAGTGGGCACACACCATTATCCTGACTAAAGGCATTTGCACACAGAGTCCGTTTTTTTGTCTGAAATTGTATGTTAAAGGTTAATACGACCTCACACTCTGTCAGTCATATTTGTCCAAAACTTTTGTGCTTCATTAAAATCTTCGGAACAGGTTCAATTTTCTGCGTTTTTTTGCATCCATCAGAAGCCTTTAGAGACGTTAGACCATTTGAGGATATGTGTCTTTATATTTTGTCACGTATTGTGAATTTTTGCAACAAATAGAACAATAAAACGTATCGCAATCAGTGTGCAAGGTTTCTGTGTGTGACGATTTTTTACGGATGACGGATTAAAAAACGCATCTGAAAAAAAAACAGTGTGCAAAGGCTTTAGTTAGGCCTCTAGTCAGGTTGAAGTTATTTGGTGCTATTTTTGATATTATAACAGTAATAACATGTGTGATAATACGGACAGAAGTTGTGTTTTTACTTAAAAAAGTCTTATTTTTCATGTGAAGTTTTGTTTCCATAAACACAAATGATCTCGAAGGAAACCCAGCATACACAAGTTTACAAAGTGGATGTACAAAGTGCAGGAGCTTGACACTATGGGTTTGCGCCCAGACTTTGGTTAAGGTTACGAAATGAGCGTAATTTTAATTACATTTTAATAGAAGTGGTAATAATGCTTTTGCCACTACATTTGGATACTGTATTGCAAATTGCCAATTTTGGTGAAAACCAAATTAAATACATGGTCAGTAAAAATTTTGCTGATACATTCAATGTCAACATTTTTGCAACTCCCCAGATATGTGAATTATCAACATTTCCTCATTATGTTTATAGAAAATGGGATGCTTTGGATTGTGCTTTCCCAGTAAGGTATTTTTTAATTCAAATTAGTTGTATACAAACATAATTTCTAGGAGACAGGGCTGCATACAGAGACCACACCTCTCTGCCCTTCCACGTGCAAATGAGGAAAGCCTGAGGCAAAGAGAGCAAACCTCCCTGCCCTTCCATGTGCCTGTGTGGAAAGCCTTAAGGCAGAGAGAGCAAACTTATCTGCCCTTCCATGTGCCTGTGTGGAAAGCCTTAAGACAGAGAGAGCAAACCTCCCTGCCCCTCCATGCGCCTACATGGAAAGCCTAAGGCAGGGAGAGCAGCAGCAAACACCCCCAGGAACAGAACAAAGCAGCATCAATGACAAACAGAAATGACACTGATAAGTCACACACAACATGTAAAGGAGGAGCTGGGGTGGAGGCACGTTGTGAAGCGGCTTGCAGAGAAAGCAGCAACAGCTTAAATAGGGCGCCCTGAATGAGATTCGCCAATTGGTTGCATTGAAAGGAATCATGTGATCTGTCAGCTGACTCCCTTCCATCAATCAGCTGCTCAATCAGTTGATTGGGCTGTTTGACATCAGCTGATGTAGCTGGGATGTGAGCTGAGCTTGACATCGTGTCCTGCCTGAACTAATACTATGCTCAATTTGGGGGAAAACTCTCGGTGTAAATTGTCCCACCCTAACAGGTGCATCAAAACTCACAGGAGTGTGAGGGAGCTGTCAGTCAAGCACCGTATGGACACACCCACACATTCTTTGAAAAAGATCTAATCAGGTGACATAGGTGAAAACACCTGCGCGGGGGTTCAAAATGTGACAAAGTAACTTTCTGTCCAGCACTGATTTATTCAGATAACACCTTCTAAATAAAACTCAAGCATCATGCAGCCCAGTAAATACACCTCCTGAGTGCCTGGGAGCTGAAGATGAATAAATACACAGTGACTTTGAAGAAAAGAAGCAAATAAAGACGTCATATAAGGTCTCTGTTGTCAGTTAGAGTATCATATGCAGTGTGTTGTGTCTGTCATGTCTGCATTTCTTTGGTTACCCCATCTTTGCTTCACAAATATGCCCAAGCCTCTCAGCCTTTTTCTCCTGGGCATCTCTTCTGCACTCTATTTACACTTAAACCACAGTTTGTCACAACAACATTGTTAAGAGTTTCACTGTGTGTGTGTGTGTGTGTGTGTATGTGTGTGTGTGTGTGTGTGTGTTTGTGTGTGTGTGCGCGCGTGTGGATTGATTCTGCTCTAACCTGCTCTGTCTTTTCAGCAGGCTTTTATGAAGCTACACACAATAGCTGCAACTCCACATTATAGACTTATGCAGGGATTCATTAGCCGATTCCCCGAAGAGAAACACTGCAAGAATGTCAGCTCATACCTCTATTGTAGCTCTCTTACAAAGCCACTAGAGAAGCCCACACAACCATGTTTCTTTATGTTTGTTTATTTCTGTTTTCTTGACAGGATGTCAACACTGCACTTTTGTGTTCTCCAGCAAAGCTCTTGAAGAAGCGGTTACAAAGAGATCAAAGTACTATCACTTACAAAACCTCTTGTTTTGATGTTATGTGTTTTTCTCAAGATATATATTTTAAAGAATCACTTTGGGGCTCTATGCATTGGCAGAGGCACTAATGGAGTCGGGTACAGGATATCTTGTTTGCACTTGTGGCTGTTATGCCATTTCATGTCTACAAAGGAACTCCCTTGCGCTGATGTGGGTGGAGTGGGGCAGCTGAGGTTGTGTATAAGCAGGTAAGGTGGTGCAGGACAATTGTGGTATGAAATTACACTTTCGGTTGGACTGTTCAGACCACCCTGATAGCTCACATGAATGGGATTTTGGTGGTTTTAGTTGGTGAGGGCACACACACACAGACCTCTTCAAGTTTTTATCTGAAAAAATATTGAATATAATGAAGAGATTTCAAGAGAGTGCATTTCCATCCACCTCCTCTTATGCATATTTTTAATGTGCGCATAAAAACCCAAGTAGAAAGGCCAAAAATTTGCAAAAGGTCTTGAAATATCAATGTTTCTATGCTTAGGAGAGGTGGAAACGTTGGTGTATAGATAAAAGGTAACTGCAATAAGTACAGTGGAAACAGATTCAGTGAATAAATGATGATGTACAGTGATGATGTACTGTCATTGCACAGGCCACTTTAAGCTCCCTACATGTTCTCTGGATGGCTTTTATTATGCTAATGCTCACAGGGCTGTTACAAGAAATCTTCCACAGCACATAGCTGTATTATTAGTTCAAAACCCATTGCTTTGCTTCATTTGGGGTTTGACTCGCGCTCCTTTGATTACGTCATCTCGTGACCAGGGTTAATGCCACCTACTGTTTATCTCTATGAACCAACTCCCAATTTTTGCATAACAGTAGTGAATGGAAAAGCACATCTATTCCCATTCTCTGTTGCCCAATTTTCAAAAAATTCAGTTAAAATTTTTGCTACAATTGGATGGTAACCCAAAAAGCGGACATCGTGTGCCTTTGAACACCATTTGGACTGCTTTATATCAACACCTGAGGTGATGTATTTTCATACTCATGATGCTGTGCGCTTGAGTAATGGGGCTTTGTGCCTCTCGAAGAGCAATTTTCTCTTTGGAGAAGCTGACCTGGATTCTCCTTCAGGCCCATTAGGAAAATGTTTGCTGCTTTAAAAGTCAAGGAGGGGAGCTGGTTTGTTTGGCCATTACTGAATCCCACCCACATTTCCCTTACTCCTTAGATAACAGCAAATGCCAGGGTGGTATCTGTGGGAATGCAAGCAGCTTAAAAATGCCCACATCAAAATTTCCTTTGAATAGAAGACTAAAAGACAGGAAAGTGGGCGGCACTAGCTCAGTCTGATTGGCTTGGGAGCTGGAGGGTCATCAGTTCAAGTCCAGCTCAGACCAAGTACAGAGTGAGGACTGGTGGCCGGAGAGGTGTCAGTTCACCTTCTGTGCAAGACATTGAAACCCTGAACTGTTCGGTGTGCCATCCTATGAGGCAGCCCTCTTGCTCTGATGTCTCCATACATTCCTGCATGTGTACAGGTCCTGTTTGAACACAAAATTTCCCTTGAGGGATTAATAATTAATCAGCTTTTGTCATCAGAGATCTGTTCACCATATTCAGGGTAATTGGAAAAGGGACGAAAGGCACAGCACTTCTAAATAACTGTTACACTTTCTTTCTACAAATAGTAAAATGTTCATTTTAACTTAAAATTCAAGATGATGATGACAAAGTCAAGACAGAATCCCCAGTTCATTTTCTGTCCACATTATTTTCAGTCCATATATGCTGTCGAGAACGTCTATAGGTCTCCATGTTTCCACTGTTAGGCAGATGACACACAGCTCTACATCTCTGCTTTATCTGATGATGTGACTCCTGCTGACAACCTTGTGATTGTATTAACTGGAGGTATCACGATAAAGGTTGGCTCAAAGTGTTCTGTAGTCACATGAGAACAAAACAGAGATTATGGTTCTGGTTGACTCGGTAGTTTAGAATCCATGACTATCTCCAAAGGCAGGTATCCATGCCACAGTTGCAGAAACCTGACACAAGCTGCTGCTCAAAGCATTCTTCCATGAAATATGTTTGCTGGTAGATTTGCAAGTGAGATTAATGGACAAAAAAAAGTAGCATGCGCATGCTTGATATTCTGTCACTCTACAACTAGTCTTGCTATCCATTATGATTAAATTCATAACTATCTAGTTTTTATACAGAACAGCAATTCAAGATGCTGTTGAAAGGCAATTATTTTTAACAATAACTTACTGCTGCAAAACAGTGTGGTTTTTATTATTGTCAATGCTCTGGAGTTAAAACGTGGACACACATCTGAAAGATTTATAGTTTATTTTCTTGCTGGCAGCTCACTGCTGTGAGGTAAAAGTCTCAGTGATCATCAAACATCAAAGAAAACAGACGTGTTGTAATCCTAGTTCAAGGATAAAATGCAAATACACTACAATCCCTCTGTCTTCACATCCATGACTAAACTGTCAGCCGAGGTAACAATCGCACTGGCCAGTAGAAGTGACAGCAGAGTATTTCCACCGTCTGTTGTGGTTCCTCAGTTGTATGGCAGACTGTGGAGGCATTGGAAACAATTACAAGATCAACACTGGACTGAAAAGACTGGACCCTGATGCTAACCCTGCTCTCTGTTAACAAAATTGTCCTAATTATACCACTTAGCCCAGTTCTTTGTCGTGTCAACCCACTGGCTGGTTTTGGTGCATCCCCTCCTCTCTAAATTTTGTAGCAGTGTATGAGTTGTGCTCTGTCTCTGAAGGCTTTACATCAAAGGTTGATAGATAGATAGGAGAGAGGTGTATGTAATAGTGGACAGGTGTTTGTATGAAGGATAACAATGTATTATTTTTTTATTTTGAAGATTAATTTTCAGTATTTTCGCCCTTATTTGACAGTGAAAAAGTTGACAGGAAGCAGGGGGAGAGAGAGAGGGTTGTGACCATAGACTATTTTTCAGTACCAGAGGTTCCAGCTTGATTATGATATGCAACAATGATCCCAGTGTTGCCCCCAGAAATATTTTATGGGGGTGGCCAGATGAGCCCACGTAAAATCTTGGGATGGCACACCAAAACCAGTCTCTCATGCTGTTGAAGTATATAGGCTAGTTAAAGAGTCACATACAGATGTATGCCACTTTGTTTTCTTATTTAACAATAACCATTACTAATTATCAGATGTTCATAGACTAATATTGGTACATTTGACATTTTTAGTTCCACAGCAGTACTGCTTTAATGTGTTATGTATCTGGGCATTGTTCATCAGATAGGCTGGTTGCCAAATAGACAAATATACAGCTTTGATATGAGGATACATTGATTGTAAGGAGCAAAACATTTACTGGGAACAGGCCTTTCCAAGTTTAGTGCAGACTGATGGGTACCCATAGAACTCATTTTCATTTAGATATCTTGAGCTGAGAGTTCAAAGGACCCCTTTGAAAATGGCCATGCTGTTTGTTCCCTCACCAAAATTTAGCCTAAATGGAGGCTTTACTAAGCCCCCTTCTTGATACGGTTGGTACTAATGGATGCCTTAGGTTATCTAGTTTCACAAGATACCACTGCCTTCAGGCTCTAGCATATAAAAATGAGCATGCCACAGCCTCTTGAGGACAGTAATGTCTGCCTGTGATTATTTTTGCTGGGTGGTGGGGGGGCAAATGTTGTATCAGTGGGGTCTTGGCCCTCTCTTGGGGTGTCACTGAATGATCCCAGGCTGGCTTTGAAGTGACAATTTTGCCGTTATGTGGCATATGGTGTAACCACCTTACACTCTTGGATGAGTACACTAAAACTGGGGGAAATATTGCGCTCTTTCTGAGTGAGTTAGAGGAGAAACATTAGAGTGCACTTAATCTTCTCTTTTAATTCAAGAAAAGAAACCGTACTTCCCGAAGGTTAGAAACTTTACCTTTATATGGTGCACCCAAACATGCTGCTAAAATTATTAAAATTATTATAAACAACTATGAACATATACCTGCCACTCCCTCGCTGAGAGAATAAGTAGTGAGTGATCTATCTTCCTAATCCAAGAAACATCATGGAAAGACAACACCATCATTTTCACATCACCATGTGCCTATCACATTTCAGTTAAACGTGTTTACCTCTTCACCTCCGTCCTGCATTAGTGTTGCAGAGACTTCTTTTCTGAATTCCTTCTGTGTACATAACAGAAAATTGATGCTTTGACCTAAAACCACCCACAGTGAGTGTAACAAGGTGAGCTTTGGTCTTTGTACCCCCACAGATTACATAAACATAATCTAATTTAAGACAAAGATTTCAACATCACTACACTCACTGTTACTGTCATTGAGCAGCATGTACATTTTCCATTGACACCAATCAGAGTAGTGTATAGATCTCTCAGTTCATAACCCCTGCTCATACTTGCTCCAGATGCTTTGTATACATTGGCTGGGCTGGATGAGTGGGCTTGAGGTTTTGTGTGTGTAGTCGGGTGTATCACGACCCTCACCCCCTGCCCCGTTATCATTTTGTTTTGTTTTTACTTACTCTAAAGAAAAGCATTTACTGATTAACATTGAATGCTGAACTGGAGTAGAAAAGCAGTTTCCATGCTTGAGCTTCCTGTGGAAACAGTGGCAACAGGTCAAGGTTCTGGCATTCTGCGGGTATTGCCGCCGCCCTGATGAGCACATACCCGCTCCTCTTTGGTCCAGCCAAATACCCACACAGTGCTTTCAACCACCATCTCATCTTTGTGGGCCCATTAGGTTTATTTGACTGCAGAGCAATCATGTAAGAGGATATGAGACAAGAAAAGACAGGAAATAAAGAAATAAGTGAAGACAGATAAAAAGGTAGTTTTTAGTAAAGACCAAAAAGTGGAAGCAGAGATGGGAAATTATTCCACTGAAAGAGGTCAACTTGAGGCACTCCTTGAAGGGAAAGCTTCTCTTTCTGTGATGTGAGATAGGTAGTGACTGCTGCTCTGATTGGAGTGAGGAGGGTCATTACAGAACTGAGGTACAGGGGGGAGTAGAGTGATCAATGGCGGCAGAGTAGAAAGCACTGGCTGAGTGTAAAACTGGATAATGGCCTGGGGATGGATCCCTTCAAAGCCTTTAGCACAAACACAGTCATTTTGAAGTGCAGCAAACATGTTGTAGCAAGACTAAGGCTACATCCACACTAATGTATTTTCATTTAGTGCAAAAACACATAACTTCTGCTACGTCTGGGCCTAGTGTCAACACTACTCAGGCATTTTTGAACCCTATTTGAAGACGCTGCTGACCCTGTTTTAGTTTGAAAACTCCAGGTTTAAGCCTGGACAGGAAGAGATTTTTGAAAAAGATTACATAGACATGTTTGTTTCCTGACTGAGTCTTATCAGTCATGACCTGTCAAGCCAAATCATCATAGCTAGATCAATATCCCTTTTTATTTCATCTCTCTTGTGTGGGTAAACATTGCTCCTTTCCCATAGGTTGCCTTGGGTTCCTCCAATGAAAGATAATACAAAAGAAACATCAGATCACTGTACCGCTGATAGCACCACTCTAGCATGTCAAGCTATTTGCTATGCAATGACTCCCAATTTGTTTTCCGTCACCTTGACCGCCTTACTCTCCAACCTGGTCTCACTCCAAAGTCGTCGAAATCTGAAGCTTGGGCAGTGACTTGTGGCATCAGACACCAACGGAGAAAGCCAGCCATCCTTTAGCTTCAGCATGATACATGGTCAGTCGGCGGGTAGGAAAGGTGGTGGATGGGTCCAACAAACACCGACTTTCAGCTGAGAAAGCGGTATTTGTGTCCCGTAAGATTCTAAAGCCAAACCCTGTCCTTTTTTTACGAACACCAACCACGTGCTTTTGTTGTTGAAGGAATAACAACATCAATTCACGGTGTTGTACCATTGCAGTGCGTTGATGTTGAAATTTCCTGTGAAAACATGAGTGTATTTTGAAAGAAGACAATGCATGTAACAAGCAAAACTTGACACGACGTCCCAGAACGTCAACAACCAAACACCACCAGGAAACCTTGCATGTTGTGTCTGGAAAGGCCATATCCAAACGTCGATATGTGACGAAGTCAGAGAATGTGTTGTACTCTCATGTGCTACTTTTAGCAACAGTTCTAGGTACTTCGTCCGCGGTCCAGGAAAGGAAATCTCTCGTCTTACTTTTTGCCATTGCTGTTCTTTATCCGTTGTCTCTTGTGCATGTCCTCTGGATGTGAATGGTCAGTTACAGTGCTACATGCCTACGGAAATTGTTTTCATTTCAAAATGCTGTTTTACAATGAAACTGTGGTAGTGTGGATGTCGCTTAAGGGTGAGGCTGTGCTTTGGCACATCATTGTTATGTGCAAAATGCTAAATTCATTGTGATATTATGCTCACAATGACTGTTTCCATAGTAATTTGCCATTTAGCACATTATGTTGGAGGGATGTACATTAAAACAAGAGTGAGTCTACACATGTAAACGTTTTGGACTGTGTTGTACGTACAAGGTTTTCTCGTCTATTCTATCTGTGTACTTCTATTCTATTCAATTGTACTCCCTTGCTATTCTTTTCTATTCAGGAAAATCTAGCTATATCCAACTGTATATATCTGTCAGCAGCCAGTTATCATGTACCTAATGTATACAGTCACAATAGCAGCCAGAGCCTGAACACCCACATACCTCCATCAGTGTCACTATCTGTAATTGGTTTGGAAACTGATTTAACTGTCTGGACGTCTGTCTCACAAACTGGGCAGATAGGGCGCTACCTCTGGTTATTGTAACTCCTGCTTGCAGGGATATATTAGTATCACTACAATATTTCACCAGGATTTCATCAGTTCATCCAACATTCACCAGTTTTTTTTTCTATTTAATTGGATATCATCCACTCCATCCTCCCCACTCAGCCGTCATGATGGCACATACACCTTAAAACTCACTGACAATTTTATATTCCAGTAAGTCGCTGTCAAAGAGAACTGATGTTAATGAAATTCCTGTCAGTTCCTCATCAAGGCTGTTCTCAGCACAATCTCCCCTAATGAGTTTTCGAGGGATTTGTTATGGCCTTTGACACACCTCCTTCTTGTCAGCAGGTGGTTAGGTGTTTGTAGTAGAAATGATGAACAAAATGAAGACGTCCTGTACCCTAAGCAAGAGCCGAGTAAAATAAGTGAAATTTTTGAATATGTAATACATTTCATTAGTATTACTGTACATCATGGAAAAAGGCTTCAAATGTCCCATCCAATTATTGACTGTAAACAGCAGGCATGCAAGAGACACAGCGCCAAAAAATCCCCCGCTAATATAGTGAGGCAAAACACCAAATGAGAGTGAATCTGGGTTTGGCTTTTACTGTCTCTTTCGCTGGCGAGAATGTTCACAAACAGTAACTACCAATCTAGCCTGTTCTCACACCCAACTCATCAAATACCACAGTTTTGTCAGTGGTCTAAGAAGCACCCTTCCTGGCAGTGTGATACACACTGGGTGGTGACAGCTGTTGACACAGCAGGCAACAATTCAACTCATCAATTGCTGCCGCTTTGTCACTAAACAACAGCATCGTACACTGACCCACAGATGCAGTTTGAAACACCACCAGCAGCTACCATATTATAAGAAACGTAAAAGTGTGTAGAGAGGGCGGGAAGATGGGTCAAACTTACTCCTGACTTTCACCCAGGAGCCCACTGTTTGTTTCCTGTGTGAATCCAAATGCCAATGGAGTTGTCAGACAGAAAATCCAAAGTGTGGGATCATTTTGAGAAGGTGAAGGACGAACCCAAGGTGATATGTAAACTCATCTTCATTGGTCGACTACAAACATGACGTATCATCTGAAACATGGAAGTAGCTACATGCCCATTAGCCCACAGCGTCATTAACAGGCGGCTCGCTCAGTGTGTGACGTGCACTTGTAGATAAAATATAGGCCTATATTAATGAAGGTTCATTAGTACGGTTTTGTATTTCTCTGTAATGTAGCACAGTGTTAACAATGTTACTGATACTATTCTTTCTCACACCTTCAACTCAAACCATTGTGTTGCCCCGCCCAAAATATATCATTTAATAATTAAATTAATATCGTAAACATGCGGACAACTAGTCGACTAATGGCCCTAAATAGTGACTATTGGTCGACTGGGAAAATTCTTAGTCGAGGTAGCCTGAGCTACTATGTGTAGCATGCTATGCTAGTGACGTATGTCACATGGTGTGTGTCACATGATGTTACATGATGTCAGTAAGGACTGTACTCATTTTTAGCCAAATCATGATGTTTTTACGAAACCTAACCACAGACTTTTGTTGGCTAAACTTCAGAAAATAAACCTTAAGACAATGTAACATACAGAAACTGTACATTTCCAGTGAAAACAGAAGTGTAATTTGAGAAGACACAATGCATGTAACAAGCGTAAATTGACATGCTGTCACTGAACTGATGCAAAAGGCTACCTAGCACGTCATATTTAGATGGGTAGGTCCACTGATAAAGCGGCAGTATTTGGGTTGGGAAGAAAACATGTTGGATGGTTCTGTATTGTATACCTTTAACCAAGTGATTAGAGTTTAAAGAAAACTTTCCTTTATTCACTCAGTTATTTCACCTAAATGTTTGACTTGTCTGATGACCTTTTACTACATTTGGTCAGTTTTTGGATGACATACAAAGCACTCATTTATTTGTCGATCTGCAGCTGCTGTGACCAGCTGATGAATGCATTATTGTGACACTTGTATAGCACAATACAGATACAATATGGGCATTTAGACAGTTGCAAAGAGGGGGTAGCAAACAGATTTGTGTGTAAGAGTGAATACAGTCACATGCTTTAGCACAACCTGTCATATGATATGCTGCTCAGCTTTCTACGAAGTGAAGCTACATGTTTAATTTTCTGTTGTTAATGTTCAATGTCAAAAGTGTGTACATTAAATGAATACACTGGAAGAAAAAGTAATATTCCACCTTGATTTACCTTACCAGTGACAGACAGGTGGAATTATTACCTGTAGAAGACTCATTATTGCATGTCAGACTTTTAATTTGTTACTAAATCATCCCTCCGTCCGTCCGTTATTTATATCTGCTTGTCCTGTTCAGGGTCACAAAGGGTGGGGGCCTGTTGGAGCTCACATTAAGGCAAGAGATGGGCTGCCAGTCTTTCACTGTCTAAAACACATAAACAGACAGCCATTCACACCCACATTTACTCCTACAGTACAGGAAAAACGAAGACACAAGCGGAACGAGTCCACATAGAAAGAATGAGGCAACAACAGTAACAGTGTACGTCTTTAACAGAAGCTCTTTTAAAAGCCCCGGTGAAGGCCGAGACATGTTGGCTTTTTCATGTTTAGCCTTTACAATAAAGGCTTTTTATTATGTGGTGTATGTATTTCTTCTATTTGAGATTGCCTTCCTTTTATTCTGTTTTCTCCTCTGTTTTCCGACATCATCCGACAGCCTTTTCAGATCTGCGTTTGATTACACAGAGCAACTAGTCATCTCTTTTTCCTAACAATGTATGTCTATTCTAATATTTGTTGTCTCTTGTGTACGTTCCAACACACATTTACTATTATTAGTGTTGCTACTGTAAGGCTTAAAATGACATTTGATTTGACTACACTACTGTACTTGAACATTTTTCACATGGTGTAAAACACTAGTAACACTGGGGAGCTGGAGTTGCATTTTCCTTTGTAACTGTACTCAGTATTCGCTGTGCAAACACGGGGCCTTATCTCGATCGGCAGTGTGGGTGAAAACAGGAGAATGTCAATGCATATATCCGCGATGAGAAAAGCAACTTTGCCATGGCAGTGTGTAACCTTTAGGCCAGTTGTGCAGCGTACTGTAAGCCATAAGGCCATCATACAGTAACTCATGATCCACTGATGCCTGTTCAGCTTTAAAGCTCGCCTTGCTGTAAGAAAATGTAGAAAATAATCAATTCACTGTAAATAAAGTATTTATTGAATTGATAATGTGTGACAGCTTTGGCATTGTCAGCTGGCTGACCAACAGACACCAACAAACCTGGTCAACGTTTCCCAGCAGCAGCAGCAGCAGCAGCAGCAGCAGCTCTAATACACATGTTTTCTGCAATTTTTTATAATAATCAGGGAAAATGATGTGGAAAAATGATTCACTTCAAAATTCTATTGATAAGCCATTTCACTTCTATTCTGCTATTGATAACAGCATCTCACAAGGGGGAGAAAATGTGTTGTTTGATCGTTGCAGCCAAATGAACAAAATAAATGAAGGCAGTCCAAAACCATAAATAAGTTATAAAAGCTTTTATTGAAGGCTTGCTCGAAATCAATGCTTTCTGACTAAAAAACAAGTCACAGTGTGCTGGGTAATGTACCGCAGCTGAGCTGTATTTAACGTCTTATCAGATCTCACTGACCAGACAACAGTTTTTTGCAGACTTGTTTTCATTTTTTGCTGCATCTCAGGAACCACATAGATAAGGTAAATTAGACCTATAATGGATTACATTGAGACGTGATTTTTCCATGTAATATGACAGCTACACATAATCATTGTGTTGCTCTTTTTAATTTGCCGTGGTGAGGCTGTGATGCTTGAATCAGTGTTGGAAAGGAGACACGCAGATGTGGAAACAAGATTGAAATCACCAGAAAGACAAGATGTCTGCCTCCAAAGGGTTTTGTACTTGTTATTACAGGATGTTACCAGACCAGAGGAATTCCAATATACAGCAATCTGTCAGGTTCGTCAGTCATAAAATGTAATGTCGAACACAAGCTGCACTCGGATATCTGCCTGAGCGTGCCCACACACACACACACACTCACAGAGGTATCTCTGTTTTCATCAAGCGAAACATTCACAGAATGGTACATTTCCATATCAGAAGTGATATGGAACAGCCCGTGATTTTCCCCCTCAACTCACAAATGGAATTCAAATAAAAACGAAAGCTTTCTGCAGTGGCATGGAAATGAGACGTCTTGCCCTCATGATGTCAAGATGATGAAATGAAAAATTATAATTTCACAGATTAATAATTTTATTGTCACTTACAGTAAAATGTCAAAGTCTTCCTTTACTGTTTACTGTTAGAGCTGGAGCAATACATTTTCTAATTAACATATCTTCTGGCAGTGTCACTCAAATGAAATGATACCACACCCAGCTCACACAGACCCCTTTAACACCTCTGCATTAGATCTGTAAGATTCAGAGAAAGTACCTTTCCTTTCTTTTCTTTTCTTTTCTTTTCTTTTCTTTAGAAAATGATCACATTTTAAAGTTAGGGGTTGAGCTCTTAACAAAGAATCTATTATTTCCATTTAGCCAGGCTATTGTATCATAAGATTAGGTGAGTAATATTAGCTAACAGTTTATTTTAATGGTTGGCTGAGCATGCTGAGCCTTGTAGCCTTGCTAGGTAACATAAGAAAAATGAGCCTCTTAGTAAAAGGTGCTGGGTTTCTTGCAAAGTTATGTTACTTTTGAGTGTCTGTATCATTTGTTCCTGACTAGGGATGGGTACCGAAACCCAGTTTTAAATGAGCCCTTGGCCTAAATTACCAAAGACTGTAGTATTGATAAACTATGACATTATCGATCCTTTTATTGGTACTTTTTTAGCATTTTTTATTAATTCATTATCATCCTGCAGACTCTTACCTGCGCTCTGTGCAGGGGTGGACCTCCTCCACATAGACACACACATCCACACACACCGCCTCACGACATTGAGTAATAAACAGCAGAGACACCGTGGTGGAAACGACGTGAAGATAATGCAAAAATTAGTTGCAGGCAACCACACTCATGACTGTAAGTGCAATTTAAGTTTCACAAATAAAAAACAATACTTTATCAATACATATGATCAGCAAGCTTAAAGATGTAAACATGCAGACAGCAATATTTCATTCTGCTCTGTTGGTTCAGTCTCTCATCCACTAACCCTAACATTGTGTCTCACACAATGACAGCAGGCTAATTTGACGAACAGCGAATTGTTACAAATAAGCAAAAACGACAGCTGTCTGTATGTAGTCTGTTTGCCACTTATCTTAAGATTGGGCAGATTCTTTTAAACTTAGCTGCTGGCTGACACAAACAGCCCCTCCTGTCTCTACCAGTGTTATGGTAACCTGCACGCAGTGAATAACATCAATAGAGAGGGAGCAGGACAGAGGACAGAGGACAGGAGGAATGACTTACAGTGAATTTATTCTTTTTAAATGAATATATTTTCTATAAAGCAATTATTTAGAAATGAAAAAGAAGCAATAAGAGTATCGATAAAGTGGCAAACCGACAGAGAGGATCAATAAGAGTAGTAGTATCGATAAAAACTTTCTTAACTTTCTTTCTTTGAGCTGTGAAAAGCAATATAAAATCCAAGATATCATCAATATGTAAAGTCTATGAGCTGAGCGGGAACAATTCCATTGGACTGGACAGGCGCCATCTTGGGGTCCAGTATCTAAGGATTATGATACATCCATGGTTTACATTCACGTTTGCTTGCTTGTAGCCTTCTTCTTCTTTCTCTCTCTGTCTTACCTGTCAGTGTATATTGCATTGCACTGGCCATACAGTATGTTGCACAGAAGGGCTTCTCCACCTCAAGGTTTGAACCTCCCACCCTGGGTTTGAACCTGTGGGTGGGGGAGCCCTTCTGTGTACAGTTTGCATGTTCTCCCCATGTCATCGTGGGTTTTCTCCAGGTACTCCTGCTTCCTCTCACAGTCCAAAGACATGCAGGTTAATTGGTGACTCTAAATTGTCCATAGGTGTGAATGTGAGTATGAATGGTTGTCTGTCTCTACGTGTCAGCCCTGTGATAGTCTGGTGACCTGTCCAGGGTGTACCCCCAACAGAATAAGCAGTTACATAAAATGAATGTTTGCACAATACAAACAAAACAGGGACCATCTGGCTCTTAGCACTCATGGTTGAAAACCCCACAGGGTTCTGAAAATATATGTCTGTTAACCCTGAATTAGTCTTTGGTTCAGCACATTTCTCTCACCATTTGTACTTTTCTCTTTTCGATTACATTCCTTACTCTGACTGTTCTTACTGATTCCACCTTTGTGAAATTGCCACCCAAGTAAAACACAAATAATTCATATTACTATAATATAAAAGTACCATAATACACATAAAACACATCAGAAAAGACTGCAATATATGTTTGTTTACACCGACAGAGGGAAAAAAAACACCTGTATCCTTTCATTTGTCTTCCATATGTTCCAATGCAGATAAAAAGATAGAGATGAAATTGAAACCAGACACACTTCTTTTTATTTCAATATATAAACTGATACCCTGATTTCCCTCTAAGCGTGTTCTGTATATTGAAAGTTCCACTGGCAAAGCTGGTGAAGTCCCTTTAAAGTTAAAAGAAAATGTACTTCCAAAGAAAATGTACTTCCACACGATGTACATCCTTCTCTTTGCATTAACTGCTGGAGCAATTAACCCACAGTTAATTAGAAAATTTTCCCTCCTGTAATTCAGTTGGATGAGACTGAGGTGCAGGATGGTACAGTGGATGATTCATGGCCCACTGGTAATCACACAAGAGCAGGAACCAGGATACTTGAATTAATCACACCTTCATTTACTCCACAAAAATTGCCCACTGCGGCTTTATGATTTAACTGTGTTTACCCACTGAATATATATCTTCCAAACACATCCTTTTCTGAGCTGTTCAGTATGCTTGTAGAGTCCTAGTTTAAACAGTTCTGGAGCAGGTTTTAATACCTCTGAGTATTCAGAAGTGCTGCTGAGTTGGACGTGCATTACAATGACCAACGTTCTTTCAAATTCTACAGAGAAGGCGTTTGGGCTTTTATCTGACATATTTCAAGCAGGGTTAGTAAACGGGGAGAGTATATGTCAGGCATTTTCCTGTCCATGAATACACTGTTTGTTTGTATAAACATCTATTTTACATTTTTCATAAATACCCACGCCACTCAACCATCCACCAGCTACCCCTGAGAGTTTGTATAAAAACTGGTAAACACTCAGAATGGCTGAAACTATGCAGCTTTTTGGTGCCTTGACCTCAAAATCTTGAGTTACTACTTTGTAATTTTGCCTCTGAAAGGCTAAAATGTAACTTTTCACTGATTACTGCCATGTGAGCTTTCTTCTTCTTTTTGCCCCACTGCTCCTGCAACTTTTTCGGTGTCACATGCACATTTGAGAAATGAAGATTCAGCCACTTTCTCACTGGACAAAAACCACTAACACCCACTTACATCTGCCTTTTGTATTTAATGGAAAAGGTTACAATCAGCATTCCCTCCTGGGAGAAATCACTCTGCAGGAGGTATTTATCAGCTCCAGCTCCAATCAGCTTCGATTGGCAGTGATGGAAACACGGCATTTGGGTGGACATGCTAATTTTAACCCATTTACTGGGAGGATGCAATATCAGGCCGCCACAGAATACCATCAATCTCTGTCCAAGCAATGCTCGGACATCGTTCAAAACTAAGTCTGCACCAAGACTTACTTTACTACCTGTTTTCCAGTCAGGCTGTGACGTTGAAAGTGACACGCCAGAAAACACCAGTCTACTGCAGAGACAAATACACAGCGCTGGTCTACTGGCAATGGAAAAGAAGTTTATTGCACATATTTAACTTTTTTTTTTTTTAATTAAAGGGAAATAACAACACACAACACAGCTGACAACATGACATGACAATATGGTCTCACAAAGAGAAACAAGGAAAAACAAAAGCAAACAAACAAACAAAACAAAACAAAGTTAGACTCACACAGACCAAAGTGGATAAAAGAAAAGACATATAAAAGTTAGTAGAATCAAATCATAGTTCCACTTTTTAATAGAGCAAATTTTCTCCCATTTCATGTTATGCTGTGCTACTTTGCAATGGTTTGTTGCAATATTTTTTTCCATAAGAAATTGACATTGCACTGTCTGTTTTAGAAAATTTAAATTCTAATTTCTTCTTGATTGAGCTTTAAATAAAAAATATTTTACTCAACAGAATAGTTGTATTTATTATCTGGGGACAGTTTTCATCCAGGAACCCCAATAAAATATTTAAAGGTGTTACTTCAAAAGAAATGTTGGGAGGCTCCAGCCAGCCTTTAATATCAGTCCAGAGACCTGCAAGATAAGGGCAGTGGAAAAACAAATGCAACTGGTCTTCCTCTTCCTCATTGCAAAATCTATATAGTGATGATTTTTCAATATTAAACATATGAAGTTGTTTTTCAGCAGCAATAATTTAAAGAAAATCTTCAACTGAAAAATTCTGGTGTACGAATCGATTGTTGTTTTGTAAATTGTTCTAAAAAATGTTTCCAAGGTATCAAAGTGTTAAATTCGTCTTCCCCAAATGAACAGGTTGTATGAGGGAAGGCAGTAAGACCGCTACTCTGTAAAGGAAAACGATAAATTATTTTATTTAACTTTACTTAAGTTAGCCATTTCTGGCATCTTGTACTAGGTGCACAGATCTGTTGTCTGTATCCACCTTTTTACCAGTTAGTTGGGGTGGCTGAAAGCAGCTGCTTGAAATTCAAATTATCTCAGATTTGACCATATATACAGCAGAATTGATGGTATGACAAAAATCACCTGTGCTATCTAGCGTATAATTTATAAAAAGCCATTAAAAAAGGGCTTCTCATCTATTAACAGTGCTGAGTTCAACCAAATAACTTTACTTTAGAAATCCTCTGGGGTGTATGTTCAACGAAGCAGTTTTTTAGACTTTTTAATGAGAGTCAGTGTGTGATGGCTGGAGGCTGTGATGTTATCGGTGACACCCATGGCCAGGTTAACCTGTACAGGGCCCTGAGACATAAATGAGCTGTTGGATCCCCATTAACACCTCCACTCTTCCCAAATGATTTTCTGTGAAAGAATACTTTATGACCCATTGTGTGGTAAAACACATTCAGATAATAAATACTACGTATAATGAAGTTCTTAAACTAGGTTTTGACAATGGGGACCCTCTCCATGACAGGGCCTCAAGATATGGTAATTAAGCAGGACCCAGCTCAAGGCCGCTATCACATCAGCTGATATATGCTTTAGTGGTGCAAATTTCCAAAAACATTTTCAATTAAATTAGCAATTAGTTGACACACAGTAGGTCTGCAGCTTTCAGGGCCTCAAGGCAGTTTCCTGCTGGATAATTGGTAATGCAGCCTTAGTGACATCACCCAGTCTGGCTCCTAATGTAGTTATCTGAACCAGATAAAAAGTGAATAAGAAATAAGATAAGAAATTAAACTACGCCTCCTTACAATTTTAACACAAGATCTCAGCAGCACTTTGTGAAGCATATGATCATGCATGGAGTGACTCTCTCTGTCTCATCCACAGTTTAGATACTTTATTTTATTTTGTTCTAACATGTTTGGCTGAGCCTGCTGTTGCTCACAGAGCGCAAAATCGAAGTGAGAAATGTCAAATTTTTCAGCTGTGACCATTTTGGGTTTGACGGTTAAATCTGCCGTTCCCTCACTCAGACCTAACTGGTTTAAACTGGCCGTGAGTCAGCAATTTTTCACACGCATATGCATGGATACACATACAGCTCCCAATCCCTCCCAGTGGACCTCTGTCACTGCTGCTACAAACACCTTGTCTACACATCCTGTGCAGCGAAAAGAGCACAGCAGCAGCAGCTGTAGCCCTCAGTCAGGGTGACTGGATCATTTCAGCCACAGTAATGCCCTGCAATCTGAAGCACTTTGACAGAGCTTACAGCTCAATATACAATCATATACTCACATGTGTATTTGATATGAAGTGTGCGTGAAGTGCGAGCTGTCATGTGTAGACAGCTGCATGGCTTAAAATTGAAGCATATCTGTTCTATCAGACATAGGACTAAAAAATGTGGTGAAATGACACGGTGGAGACATGTTGTATCACTATTACTGTTGTAAGGCCACTATTAGCTCTAATCACTGCTGGCGCCAGGGTTCTTTTTCTCCTGGTGCTGAGGGGGAGCTTGACCAATACATGGGAGTACAACACTTGTTCATGACTTCAGAGTTATTTATAAGGAAGTTCTCAGGTTTCTTTCACTAAAAGCAGATATGGCACACAGCACATTTGATATGAATGTAGTTTGTAATGAACAAAATCGCTATAGGCCTAATATAAGGTAATGCAAAATACATCTTTCATGTGCAAAAGTAAACACTTCAGCGGCAAACCGTGCCCATGTAGCCACAATTAATAACAGCACAATGCATCCAAAATGCAACAACTGTGAAATGGTAGCAATGATTCAGATGAAAAAGCTATTACAATGTCAGTAACATAGCCTATGGTGCACAAGCACACACAGCCGACACCCCCCAGCCATGCATGTGGAAATATTTTCACTGAAGATGTGCTGCACAGTACAAGAGGCTACAGGAAGACTGCTCAGATGTTACCTACACTGGCGGTTCTGTCAGCCGTTAATCCAAAATATGGCCGCTCCCTCACATTGGACACAATTTCTCCTTTCTAATATGTCATTTTGAATGATATAAGAAATCCTTTTGTCTCTCTGCTGAAGCCAGAGCTCACACCCCCTGGGAAAATCACAACATTACATCTGCTCCACCATTTGCTGCCATAAAACTTCATACTGATGGCCCTTACAGTGGAAGCCCCTCACGTCCAAGATATTTTAGAGATCTTAAGAGCAGCTCCAAAACAACTGACCTGGCAGTTTTCTGGTCTTTTTCAGCCTCCTCAGCTTGTTCGCACTATTGATTGGCTCCTGCTATCGCAAATCTCTCCCTAAGTTTCGTTGGCCCTGACCCCCTGCACTCTGACCAGACGGGGTGACATTATAATGTCAAATAGGAGCAATTAGGTAAAGTCACATATTTTGAACATCTTTTTGCCATCTATACTCTGACAGACACCTTATTGTAGCCTGTTCAAAATGTAAAATATTCAGAAAGCCTATTTGGTATGGTAAAATATCCAAATACAGATGTTCCACCCATTGTCAATAGGAGGTGCTGCACTTCCTATTGATAAGGGCATGGGCAGATGGGTGCTCCCAACACGTTCTTATCCTAAGTTGTCACATATTGCCACTTTGTCAGTGCACTTTTACGTCTACATGTTAAGCACAGGGTATCCTCCTGTGATGCCTTGAACACCAGGACATCAACAAAAGAACATGGTTTGGTTTACAAAAAAACAAACAAAAAAAAAACATGATGGTTTGCCTTTACATTCATAGGAAAGCAAAAAGCAGGCTCCCGGGTGAAAGTCCGAGATTTGTTAGACGCATCCACCCCTCCCACCTGCCCTATAGGGATGTTACAGATCCTTGTGTGTCACTGGCAGCATTTCAAACTAAAGCTGTCCAGCGGCATGTCATATCGCCACGACAGGTCCCACCAGTTGTGTTATGAAGTGAAACCGCCCTGTCCGCATATCGTAGTGGCGTGACATGTAATGCCTGGCTGACCGGTGGTGTATCATAACAATGCAAAATGTGGCTTTTGGTGTCAGTGGCTGATGTAAAAATCAGTGACAAAGCAGCAGTATTTGATGACTTTGGAATGAGAGTGAGCTGGTGCTCCTCAGCATGAGGGAGCGCACACACACACACACACACACACACGTCATTGCGTACACACACGACACAAGCACATAGCCAGGGATTGGACTGGGTACAGAATATCTGGTTATTCATTCAACCTTTTTCTTTATTTAAAAATGAAAATGAATAAAATGCTTGAGGAGTAGCTAGGGTTATGCAAATGTGTGACGTACCTGTAGCACACCCTAGCCCCAATTTTCATAAAGCCCAGTATCACACATCACAATTTGCCTCAGAGGGCTTTACAGCACACGACATCCCTCTGTTCTTTGGACCCTCACAGCGGATAAGGAAAAACTCCACAAAAAAAAAACATTTTAATGGGGAAAAATAATGGTAGAAACCTCAGGAAGTGAGGTGCTGTTCCTGGCGCTAATTATTCTACAATTGTGACTACCAAACACATGTATTTCACCATAGCAACCGTCCCAAATTACTTTTCTAATTTCAATATTCCCAACTTTTTTATTAGTTTTTTCTGCTAAGAACTGAGTACTCCATAACACCCCGAAGTTGAGGCGTAAGAAGAACCCCCTCTTCACCTGCAGAGACGTGGCACATCAATTAACTTTGAGCATATCAGCCAGTCATGCCAGCAATGTGATTGTACTGGCAAGAGCCGCCTGAAACTGGCATTAGCTCAGTGCTCCCCAATGGTGGAAGAGGCACATGTTAGCAAATACTGAGCAAGAGCTTTGACATTTTTACTGGCGCTGAGCTATCAGCAAATTCAGTTATAGTACACAGTGAGGAAACTGATGGAGTGTGATAGCAGGGAAGATTTTACACACACTAGACCTGATGGCTTTTGAGTTGTCTCCTTTTGAGTGGCATGACATGACCTCCCCATCTGAAACCCAGTGAAGATTCAGAGCTAGACTGTCATACAAGTAACCGCCGGTGGGTTGGATGTCTGTTGGCAGCTCAATTACCACACAGCTAGAGAGATGGTATTTGAGTCGCTTATCAGCTGTTCGCCCATGCAGGTGACTCAGAGTGAACAGAAAGTAAAAGAGGAGAGTCCAATTATCCATCGAAAAAACAACCCAACCTGGCCCCTCTGTAAAACCACTGTACATGTAATGGATAACAATTATCCTTCAACCATATCTCGTCATACAGGCCTCAGAGATATGCCGCGCTGCATTTGTTAATAATATTGTTAACAGTGTAATTTGTCTGTGGCTGGTGTGACATTAATGCTTTTTATAGGCAGATATGTGGTGGTGTTGTTGAGATAAGACTGGTAGAAGTTACTTTAGGATGAAGCCTGTCACCTTTGATGACTATGCGGCAATGGTGTATCATATCAGTGCCCTATATTGGCACTTTGGTGTTATTTTTAGGGACTCTTATTGCTTAAATCCTTTCTTCCATATCACAGGATTAAAGGATTCCCAAGGTGTGTGTGTAGTTGGATTTCTACCAATACCCCCCGAGAAACACTACCTTCAGCATCTATCTGGAGTGTCTGCACCGTACTTGACATACATTCAACACATTAGTGCTTTTTAAGGTATCAGCATTTACTCATCTTCTTAGAAACATCACCTGTCTGCACATTAAAATGCCGACCTCGAGAAATAACTGATGGCTCAGTGTGAGCATTTTACAGCACTTGGTAACAAATTTAATCAAGGGTGTAGGTTTCGTTTCAACGTTTTTGCGGAGGGCACTTATGAAACCGGGGTGGGTGAGGGTCCTAACGCTTAATGTCCTTTATTATGTTGAATTTCATGCACCAATTCTGTGCCTTTTCTGCATCAATTTAGGGTTTAAATGTCTTTAATTTTGTCAAGATTAAAGTCCTCTGCCACTTTCATGTTTGTACCAGGGGGAGGCAAATGAACGCACTCTAAATATTGAGGGGGATGTGTCCCTGCCTCATGTATTTGTATATTCGGTGACACAGGTAAACTGGGTTGAAGCATCACTCACAAGAAGTCTGGATCTATGTCAAATTCACATAATGTTTGACATGTTACTTTAATATCTGACTGACAGTATGCAGCAAACTTCAAAGCACCCATTGCCTCTCTGTTTACCTGTGTATCCAGGACATATGCTCCGGAGATGATGATACAGCTATACAGGTGATAAGTGATCTCCTGATGTTCAGGTATAGGCTGCACTTATAAGCTGAAAATAGTGTTTATTCTGCACAATCCATGACAAAGAAGCCAATAACACCACACAGGCTCGGATCAGGCGGGCTCCCTCTCTAAGTCGACCCCCTCCAGGTTTCTTTTTTTGAGTGTTGAAGTCCCCTGGCTGAGCTACAGTGTCCTCAAATAATGCCCACTCTGGGACCCCATCCAGGGACTCTTGTTCAACACACAGACACAGACAACAGTCAGAGCCTTCCTCTCAGTTGCATAGAGGTGACCCTCATACTCTCCAGGGAAAACTCCAACACAGCGGCGCTCAGCTGGGGGCTCATGGTTATCCCCACAGGGACTTAACCAACATTTATTCATGCTTTAAACCGGATGATTAGACTGTGCATCAACTCTGCCATTTACAGTCTGATTTAAAGCACAGCCGTTGATGTGTGTTGAGTTACAGTAAGTCTTACGTCTGACCACTCATGGTTGTACTGAATCATGTAAGTTCCTATAACCTCTGCAAAATTAGCTGTTGTAACAGCCAAACCATATCAGTGGGAACTACTGGCCGCTATTCGGACAGATCACGCTCTCAACTCTGTGTGCATGTTTAAAAGTACCAAAGCAAAAGTGTTATTCATTAAGTGGCAATGACATTTTTGTTAACCGGGTTTCATTTCCCAAGATTATGATGTATGTATGGGATACTGTTGGCAGCTGACTCTCTAGCCTCAGATGTCGGTGCTTTTGCTTCATCAGTAGGCGTACATGAAGGGTCACCACTTTCTAGCAATGGTAGAGATGTGGCTCAAGGGGTGGCAATGTCTTTTATCTGTCTGTCAGTCCAACACTTAAGACATTCATATTCCCCCAAGGTGGATCTTACTATATAATAACGAAAACTCTGTGTGTGTGTGTGTGTGTGTGTGTGTGTGTGTGT
>NC_065510.1:24050901-24059744 GCF_006386435.1 Epinephelus moara | reverse complement strand
CAACTTTGTAGGCCTTTGTAGGCATATGACCACACATAATCTGAGGGGACCCCTCCATTGTTGACCCCATCAAACAAAACAAAAGCTAATTTCTTATCTAGGCCTAACCGCCATATCGATTTTTACTAAACTTGGTAGATATGTAGAACAGGACGCCTCAAGGTGACTGGAGAAGTTTAACTGTAATTGGCAACTGGGTGGCGCTATAATAACAGGTTGCTCACCTGGCAGCTGCAACATCACCGCTAATTCCTTCCATGCTTCGTCTTTCTTCTGCTGCCACAATTCCACAAGGTTTTCCTCTTTACTGGAATCCCAAACATTTCTATTGGTGCGTTTTGCCTCCATGGTGAGCTGCTATCCATCTGTTTGTTTGGGTGTAGCGCCAGTGCGTCATTTCATGCTGCATTTCTACTGGTTGGTTAGTAAACGTAGGTCGTAACAGCACTCACACAGTGAGATGTCTTTGATCGCAAGATCGTGACAGCAGCCATCCTTGAACCTCTCTCACTGTGCGACGTAGGACCTCCGTTTTAGAGCCATGACCAAAGATATCGCCACATTTCTTTCACGTTGGTCACCTTTCATCTGGGACAGCCCGAAATCGCAGTGTATACCAAGCTTAAGACAGAGCATTCAGTCCTGGGGTTGGCAGACCTTCTCACCGTACCTCTTTGTTTTCCATCTTTTGTTTCTCTTATCCTAAAGCACATTGTCACTCATCTACTTTCTACACTACTGACACTAAACATTTCTCCTATCTATTTATGACTTGTTTCATTATTTGTTGGTTAATAAATCACTCTAAATTTTTAATATTCCTGCATGTCTCTCACTTTTTGTAAAGCCTAAGAGTTAGGCTGTGACAAACACTATACATTAGGAAACATCATAGGTGCTTAACGTCGACATGCTAGAATTGCCACTGTGAGAATGTTCGGATGTTCGGATGTGATTACTTGCAGTAGCTCAAAGTACCGCTGTGCCTAAGTACAGCCTCACAGAGCCGCTCTTGCGACTGTGCACTTACAGTCTTTATTTAATCGTGATGGTTAGATTTGTATTTACAAGCCTCGTATCAGATTGAAAGTAGACATTTAGAAAGCCGGGTAGTTACAGTATCAGATTACTATTTAATTCAACTGAAGTGAACATCGCCAAAATACAATCTGCTTTTAGGTGTGACATTTCCTCATTAATAGAGCGTAACAGCAGACCTCTCTGATTCAGACAGGATTAACATTACTGAGTGGTGCTGTAAAAATTAAATTATCTGACCTCCTTGAGAGAAGGTAATCCATTCCGAAAAGGGTTTTACAGACTTTTTCCTTTCTTCTCTCTTTCATTTACTACTTAATGAGATACACCCAAATAGCTGGAGTGGCTCAGTGATCAAGGCTCCAACCATAAAGTTACACTGGATGCACACAATGTCTGCTCAGCACATTTAAATTAACTCTTGGCACTCTCTGTGCGCTCTGGTTGTGCCGTCAACTTTAATGACCCCTTACAAAACATGAGCACATAAATGTAGGGGTACAAATTCCCAGCTAAGTCGCGTACTATCATCAAATTGCTCTAACTGCTATTCTAATTATTCAGAGGCCAATGAACAGTGTTGGGCTGTCCTGTCTCTTTTTATTGTGCTAACAGAATCTGAGTTGCTTATTAAAACCACCCCTTACCATTGGGCTGGCATATCTCTTTTAAATTTATATCCAAAGAACAAAGGACAAATTAAATGCTAAATAATTTATGTAGATTTTCTTGCAGCTCCAGAGGAGACATAATTTATTGCTCGTGGTGGTTCAGTTTCTAATTCAACATAACATTTGTTATGGAAGATGCCAACTCCATTCCACTCATGACATACCCAGATGCATATTTCACCCTGTAACATGTTTTATCAGGTGATTAGTGAACAGTCCTCTCTGTGTGATGCTCCTGTGGATTAACTATGATTTCCTCTGAAGTCTCATGGGCTTATTTTTTTTCCACACAGAGTGTGCAATGAATATGTGGGTACAAAAAATGCCATGGTTTCAGATCTCAAGTATTTTATCTATATACCACTCAAAACCTTACTTGATGTGCAAAGTTTAGGAAAAAGCGTCCTTAGCTAATATTTATTAATAGAATGAAACTAAAAAAACTAATGAACCAACATTACCACAACTGTCATCAAATTCAGATGTTGCTAAAACCTTGCTGGTGCAAGGAAGTATATGACTTTACCTTTTCCAACTAAGGGACCTGAAACACCAAGCTGATGATCGGCTGTTGGTCAGTGTCGGCCGTCTGTAGGCACTAGTTTTTGCAGTTTGTCTCGCACCATTGGCAGAACTGGGAACTAATCAGTCCTCGTCAGCTGTTTCTCAGCCAGTTCACCATATTGATTTGGCCATGGCAACGGAGCTCGGAGCACAATCACTCTGATTGGCATTTTAGCTCAGTGCACGTAAAGTAAAATGGAAGTGAGGATGTGTTCCCTGTTGGCCATCAACTTCAGTCTTTGTGATGTCTTCAGTTGCAACTTTTTGCCCGAGACACAGGTGATGTGAAGCAACGCAACAGTCGGCCTTCATCGCCACTAGTCCTTTGATGTTGGTTTAGTGTGTCTGGGCCTTCAGTCCCACCTCTAATGGGAGCGTAGAAAAACTACACAAATCACTTGCGTGAAATAAGCAAACTTTGTCAGAAAACAGTGTGCCTATGTAGAGCCAACAGCCCAAAGTAAGAAGATTGAAAAAGCATTTACCTTTAAACCTTTAAAATCCACTGTATATGTAAATTATGTCCACCATAGTAGGAGGCATATAAGCTTGTGGTCATGCTGCAGAGGCACCAGCCACGGCTTACTATAAGTAATGCTATGGAGCACAAAGTACATACACCACTTCTTTTTTCCCTCTTCCTTTTGTTTCTATAGAAATTACATGGTCTACACAAACCACACTTTACTCTCCAGTCCGGAGTGCTGCTACATGGCACAAGACTAGTATCGGATCTCCGTTTGGATTTATAATTTAAATGTATTTTTTTATACAGAAATTACATGGCTGCACCAGTGTTTTAGGTTTGTCTTTGTCATGTATTGCAAGTAGGACAGCCAGTGCACAGTGGGAAAACAAGACAGGACTGTAGACTTCATGTGCGGCATCAGCCTAGCAAGCTAACGGTCAGTTAGGAAAATAGAGCAAGAAGAAATGGGAGCTATTTGAAATGCCCAGTGATTACAGGAAGAGTGGGATTATTGTATGGACATGTATGACCCATGGTTCAGCAGCTTCAGAGAGAAAAGTTTACTAGCGTTTAGCAGCTACTTTCATCTGGCTAGTACTGGGAGATGATTAATTTGAGCTTGATAGGTGGTGCAGATGGTTTATTGTTATGAGATACTATAGTGTCATGAGCTGGTAATTGCCAGCAATTTATGCTTTGTCACTAAACACAAAACACAACTTAAAATTATGCCTAATGTCACACAGATGGTTACGACTTTTTTGTAACAATTCAGTTCATAGATATTCCACGCTGTGACTGGAGGTTGTGCTGTAATATAGTAGAACATATTAAAAACTAATACTTTAAAAGAATTGCCGTTGGTACAGTGTTTATTTCGTCAATAAAACTCAATCTGGAATGTCTAACTCTAATAAATATATCAACAGCACACAAAGAGAGAGGCAGATTACAGAGTCCAGACATCTCTGAAATCAGTCTGAGGATTTAATTTGTGTGGTTCATGTTTCTTGTGACAGACGGGCAGTGCAACACGCAGCTCACAGATCAACATGTGCAGAACAAATACAGGCTGCAAGAGTACAAAGTCTCATTAAATTGGTTCAGATTTTGGTTCTGATTTGATTTGAGTGAAATAAAGGCTTCTTAGATGAATGAAGATCCAACTATTCCTCATGCTGCTGTTGCAGATATTTCAAAATATAACACAGAGAAAGCAAATCATTTGGGTCAGTCGGTGGCTTTAATCGGATAAGAAGAAATCACCATTATGTTTTAAAGCAGGTCAATCCTAATCTGGGAAACGGCATGTATCCTTCATCATTCCATTCATCCTCTAATCCTCGGGATGACAGCCACCGACATTACCGGGACAACAGTGTGCCAGACGACAGCCCTGCATTGTCAACTGCAACACCCACTGGGATTCTCAAGTATCCATATCCAATATGAATTAGACTGAGATTCACTGCAGGGATTTACGCTAGATGCTTGGTCAGTTCATGACAACATGGTAAGTTAAGTGCACCAGCAGCGAACGACAAGGGAGTGGGAGCAGGATTACATCATGTAACTGAATGTACAAAAAGATTAGTGTGTGCATGTATTTTCATTTAGTAATTTTCTGTACAACAGGTGAGCTTTCCCTGCTGTCTGCCACAGATAAAAATGTAATCAAGCACCGGTGATGAGAAAAATCTGAACTGATACTGCAAGTAAGGCAAGAATTTATTTTGGTCTTATCACTGTCGATCTGATAATGAAACATATAGCTCTGCATCCTGTGCAGCTCCTATTCAATCATTTAATTTACCGTCTTCTTTCATTTGTAGCAGAAACAAGAATATGGCTGGACCCCCCCCCCTAACAAGTAATAACATTTAAACTCATCATCAGTTTACAGTCACAGAAGTAAAATATAACGTGATTATCTTTGTTTTTGTAAGAGCGAGCCACACTCTCTGCAGTAATGTTAAATTAACATCCATAAGTGTAGCATTTGTTTCCAGGGTAGTGATAAAAAAAATCCTAATACATTTTTAAATACAAGCAGAGTTGCTGGTTCCAGAGGTATTTTTCTCCACTTTAAATTCCCATTTCCATATTTCTATTTCAATAAAAACCCAAGTGTTCCTCAACATAAAATAGTCTTCAGATTGTTCAAACACATTCTCACTCCCAACTCGGATGCTTGGTCACCGTCTGTCATGTCAAAATGTGACATGCTAGGTACTGTCCTGTGTCAGCTGTGGATGTTCGGGGATGGCATGTCAGTTTACATTTATTACATGCATTGTCTCCTTTCAAAATAACCTTCTGTTTTCACAGGGAATGTACAGTTTCTGGTATTTAGTCTTTTTCAAAATGAACTTTAAATGTAGGTAAAAGAAATCTTTGGCTTTTAGATTAACTTCCTTAAGTTTAGGCAACAAAGGAATGTAGACCAATCTGGGACTCAGTTGCAGAGAAAAACACCAAACACCAAGAACACTTTATCAAATCCAAATCTTTACTTAGGAGGTCAGGGGTCAAACATGTGAAGGCAGAAAAATCAGTTCAGGGAAATCACACAAACAGCAAAGTCTGTAAATCCAAGCGGGGTCAAAAAACAAGGAATAAAACACGAGAAAAGACGGGTCCATGTCATTGCTCTGACAGCCCATTGGTCCGACATCCCATTAGTCTGACGTCCCGTTGTTCCGATATGTGATTATACTAGGCTATACTGTATTTGTGTACTATAGAAGATCAGCAAACGCAACAAAAGTAGGCTACTGGTCGTATTTCTGCCTTGATGGTGCGCAGCGACCGGCTCTGGGTCAGCTGGGAAAGGCTTGAGGCGAAGCAGGCTCACGGCTTATGTGTTTGCCACTTTCTTTTTCATTTTAACCCACACCATGATCTTTTCCTGACCCTAACCAAGTGGTTTTTGTGCCTAAACCTAACCAGACCTTAACCACAGGGCATCATGATGATTTCGGAACAACGGGACTTCAGAACAATGGGTTTAATATGGAACAATGGGATGTCGGACCAATGGGCTGTCGGACCAATGGGCAGACCCCGAAAAGACTGGAGAGCATGAACACACTAAGGCGACAATGACAATCTGGCAACTGAATGAGGGGAAACACTGTGCTTTAATTACACAAGAGTTATAACTAACTACACACAGGTGAGTGGAAAAAGACACAGGTGAAACACATACTAAACACAATGACAATGCATTGTAATATAAAACAGGAACTGGACACAAACACATGAACATAAACTTTACAGAATATCACAGGTTTAGAGAAAAATCATGTTTTTGCTTAAGTGCATCTGTTACTAACCTAATGTGGTGTCACTCGCATAGTATGCTATACACACCAGCACACTACGCAGTTATTTAGAACTAGATTTACTTTTTGTTTCACACTGGACACGAACAGCGGACTCCCAGGTGAAAGTCCAGAGTTTGTTTGACCCATCCACTCGCCCTATGCAGTTTACTGGACCATCAACAAATGCTGCTGCCCGGAGCGTCTCAAACCGCTGCTTAAGGGTGCCTCTGTGCGTCAGTATCAGACGCCAGTTGGCCACTGACCAAGCATTGGTATTTAACATGCTGGGAGTGAGACCAGGTTGGAATATTTATATACCCTATCAAAGTTCATTCTTTGGCCACACATTTTAATTATTTTAACTGTTTCTTAAAAATCTTATTTTTCTTTCAGTTAAGCATGAAGGAGTGATCTAAATACTATAATACCCATGAGTCTTTGCACTGATACTATGGAGAAAAAAAAAACAGTCAAAGGTGCAAATCAAAGCTTTTCTTGCTGATTTCATTAAAAAATTGACCCACAATTTGAATTCATTTGAGATGGAGACTGTAAAATCAGTTTACTTAATAGCATCATTTTTAGCTCCTGCCGACCATTAGCATCACCGTAACTGAATTCTGAATTCTGTGACTGGATGTGTCTTTCCAAAATGCACCTTAGGAGCCATAGTTAACTTCTCATCCTACATTTTAATGTACACAAGATTTAACCTATGACTTCTTATTTCTGACAGAAAATGACTTTTACTTCCAGAGCCAGGGGCACGACAAATAGCTCTTCCTACAACTCTATATGTCATTTTAAATTAAAATCAGGGAATTTTATTTCTAAAGTCCTTAAGTCTTATTGTCATGTTTGTCAGACAACACAGCAATCCTATTTCCATTGAAAATTACTGATTTTATGACAATAGATAGAGCAGATAGGTTTTCAAAATGTCTTTAACTTAAAAATCAATTTCAAGTTGCATTCACATTTTTGCTTTTGTTTTTCCAAAGCTGGAAACAAATGATTAAAAATGTCGACTGTACACAAAGACGGTTTGGTGGTTCTGGTTTGTTAATCAGATTAATGTCTTCAAAGTGAAAATGGAAAAACAAACATTAATTTTCCCTGTTTGAAAGCCACAAAAATGCAGAATAAGATCAGATGTATTTTTCTATCTTATTTCTATTTAAGACCAAAGGAAAAAACTCTATTCACCACCAAATGAACACATCCACTGTCTGCATGGCATCAAAGACTGCTTTGTTTTTTAGCTCACTGCTTGGGAAGCATTTGTTCTCTCAGTCATAGAATAACAAACATGAACTCTGACACCGGGTGAAGACTCTGTTATCTACTGCATTTCAGTAACTGTAGTTAATCGAGTCTGTAGATCTTACCAGCACAGACTTCTGATCTCCGCTAAATGCACTGTAGTTGTGAGGTTAAAACTGTGGATTCTGAGAGGATATTACACAAATGCTTATATTAAGAGAGCAGGTATTGGTTTTCCCAAGTCAGAAACTCATTAACCACCTCCAAGATATGAAGGGAAGAGTTCCAAATTGCTCCAGATTTTACAAAGGGCAAAGTCAATTACAGACTTAATATGAAACTTGTCCAACCAGGATATTTCCAACACAGGTGGTCGCCAACGCAGGTGTTTAGAAACACTAACAGATGGTTTGGGTCTCTGTAGAAAGTGTGTGTGTGTGTGTGTGTGTGTGTGTGTGTGTGTGTGTGTGTCTGAGCACATGTATGTTTTTCATTTTCCCCAAGAAAGACTTGAGCCTTTCAGTGCAGAACTGAGTTAGTGATGAAGATGATGTGAGTGAAAAGCTATTATTTTCAAATAGATTATTTGGACAGAAGGCTACACTTTTCTTTTCAATATCTTCAAGCAGCGTCCTCGCATGAAAGAGGATACCTAATGGGTTTGTGTTTTTTTTTCATTATTATTTCTTCTATGACAAACCACGGCTACATATTACTGTGATGACATAGTAACACCGGGGAAAAAACCTTGTGACAATATATAACAAAATTAATTTAATGAAGGTGACGGCTGACTTTTATAAGCTCATCCATTACATGAATTTGTAGGCTGTTACAGCTGCAGTTTATATCGTTAAAGAGAGGAAGAATGGGAGAGTGACATGGTGAGTACTGTCATTGTTTGTCTGTCATTAATAACAGATTATACAAATATAAATGTGATCAGTAACACTACCGTAAAACTGAAATCACTGAAGTCAGCAGGTTTATATTTGGGACAGGCCTTTAATTCTTATTGCACAAAACTATTGCACAGCAAAGATGGGAAAAACGATCAAATTGTTAATTTGAACCATTACTTTATCCTGTTAAAACAATATTCAGAACTTGGATTACTTTCTATGAAAACCCTTTGTCATTTATTTGATTGGTGGACCCTTACCGACTAAAAGAAGTATGATAAACTTACCGGATAATCAAGGAATGGACACATATTCTGACTTTACGACAGCTTCAGAGAAGTCTTCTCTGGTACTGTCTTCTCTGGTGCTCATGGTTTCAGTAAAATTAACTGAATGATTGGTTTATGGATAATCTACCTGAGGTAACGATGTGTAGCATTTCCATGTTGACAAAAGGTTAAACATATGTCAATCAATCAATCAATCAATCAATTTTATTTATAAAGCCCAATATCACAAATCACAATTTGCCTCACAGGGCTTTACAGCATACGACATCCCTCTGTCCTTATGACCCTCGCAGCGGATAAGGAAAAACTCCCCAAAAAAA
>NC_065510.1:24000637-24048057 GCF_006386435.1 Epinephelus moara | reverse complement strand
GGTTTTCTCCAGGTACTCTGGCTTCCTCCCACAGTCCAAAGACATGCAGGTTAATTGGTGACTCTAAATTGTCCATAGGTGTGAATGTGAGTGTGAATGGTTGTCTGTCTCTATGTGTCAGCCCTGTGATAGTGTGGCGACCTGTCCAGGGTGTACCCCGCCTCTCACCTAATGCCAGCTGGGATAGGCTCCAGCCCCCCCCCCACAACCCCCAACAGGATAAGCGGTTACGGAAAATGAATGAATATGAACACTGGGCGGGGCGTCGGTAGCGTAGTGGATAGTGCTAGCGCCCCATGTACAGAGGCATTGCCTCGCTGCAGCGGTCGCGGGTTCGAATCCCACCCGCGACCCTTTGCTGCATGTCAGTCCCCATTCTCTCTCTGCTTCCCCATTTCACACACTGTCCTGTCAATTAAAGGCAAAAAGCCCAGAAAAATAATCTTGAAAAAAAAGAACACTGGGCTAGTAAAAGGGACTGGTCATTTACTTGGGACCAGGCTGTCCATCAAAGTATTACGTTATATGCTAATGTGCACAATATCAAACCAATTGTGATACAGTGATCCATGACTTAAAACAAATGTGGGCCAGGTGCTTAAGTGAGGTGGGGTGGGGGGAAAATGGCCCCTTCCCTACTTCCTATACCACCTACTTCCAGCCCCCTTTGCTCGGACCACACCCATATTCGAACTCATCCTTCAAACTACACGTGTCAAGTTTTATTATTGCATTTGCACGGTTGTGACGCTTTCAAGTCCAACAACAGACAGGCAGGCAGACAGGCATATCAACACCTGGCAAATTACTCAAAACCACCCCTGTGGTAGTTCCAGCTTTAAAAGGTGTATCCATGACAACATTTTGCCATGATAACACACACACACACACACAGACTCACCAGGACAAAACAATACCAGCCCTGAAGCTGCTGGTAACAAAATGGTGTTAAATGACTGTTAAGAATGGTATTATTTCAGTCCCCAGAGTGATCACACCAGCAAATCCTGCATTTATGTATCGCTGTCTCTCACAAACAGACTTTCAGTTTATATTCCTCCAGCTGGACCGTAAGGTGCTATTTAAAAGTACATTTTTCATTGCATATTTGGCATCATGTATTGTATGAATGAAACAGGGAAAATGTGTGTGTCAGTACCGCAGTTGATATGCTGTACTTCCCCCAGGGATTCAAATGGAGCGTAAGAGGATAATCCCTTTCTCTTGGAATCCAGAGGTCCTTGCATATTTCCAAAATGATGTAATTCCCTTTTACTGGTCTCGTATGCAAAACTGAGCACAGCCAGGGACAGCCTGACATAAGAGACCATGAAAGCTTGAATATAGATCACTTCAAATGGCTCATAAATGGCTTGCATCCCATTTATAGCCTGTATCCCTGTGAGACTCTGCAAAAGGATCTGAGAGGACAGAAGACTGCATGCATGGATGGCTGAAAAACAGCAAGGGCAGTAATGTAAAAATAATGATTAGTAGTAGAAATGTAGCATTCATTATTGGACTGACTCAGGAAAAGCATTGGAAATAAAACAGTGCCAACCCACAGATCAGTAACTCGACAAATTTGCAATTGTTGCAAACTTTAGATTATTTGTTGAGGGTTGTAGTTTTGTTGAGTCTCCACAGTATTTCTAAAGAAAAAGTACAATCACAAGATTGAATATTTCCCGACCATTGCCCTTTTCAGCATATAGTATTTCATTTTGAACCCCTGTTAGGAACCCAGGTGACTGCTATCTTACAAACAGACCATGTAAGCCAAGTGGGTTACATACTGTTTATTTTCAATAGTTGCCAAAATGGGGAAGGATTTTAAATAGAATGAAAAAACATCTAGCTCAGCTTTTTTGTTGGTGGTTTGTTTCCAAGCTAAATTGGTGCCTATGTTTAAGCTATAAAACAAGTTGAAATGGGGTTCTATTTGCATCTTCCAGCAGTATGCAGCTTTTTTCCAGCCATTAATTCTGCCAACAGACAAAGGTTTTAACACTCAGGAAAGCCCATTCAGTCTTTTTTCAGCATTGGCAGTATAAAAACAAAATCGGGGAGTGCTGCAAAATGCCACCTACCTACTTTTGTATATACAGAATGTACCTTTTGCAATGGGGGGGCGTGAGCAAGTAACAAAACACGCAGCTCAGCGTGTGACGTAACAGTGACATGGGAGGGAAGCCGCGGCTGGTCAGGCCTTCGGCGATTCTCTCGTAAGTTAGCCCGTTCTTCACCATCCCCGTCATCTGACGGTTAATGGCCTCTTCGTTTGCGAGGGCAAGGAGGGCGCACAATTCCTTGTCTCCCCAGTTGCTCATCTTTACAGTGTGTGTCAGGTTTGCGTTTCCCTCTTGCTACTAGCTGCTCGCTAATTCCTGCTATCAGCTGTTTCTGTTTATCCACCACCAGTGGCTCGCACATGTGGCGTCATCAACAGCTCCTCCCACAAGTCATCAACAGCCCCTCCTGTTGCAGAAGGCCGCCTCAGTATGTTTAAACTAAAAGGGTTTTGCCAATATGTCTACTCTACGAGGCGGAAAATTGGGCACCTCGGATCAACTCGCCAATCCGGCTCTGTGTGTCTAAACACTCGCAGCTTGCTGACAAAACAGCCCAACATTCGCAGAAAATCTGGCAGTGTAAAAGCGGCTAATGGCGGCTCTAAGTAATACCCCTAAAATCTCATGTGGCCCCAACCTTGCTATTTGAAATGGTCTATAACTGGCACTACAAGGCAAATATATACGTAACCAACCAAGAGCAGATGTGCAACTGTCATTAGATAATTGGTTGCACAGGATTTCAAATTTGTTTGATAATGGATTTAAAGGAGCTATATGTAAGAAATCTAAAGCAAATAGTCATAAAATCCTCCTAATATGTCACAGAGACTAAGGAATAATGTTCATATAACATACTGATCTCACCGACAACAATAGCACGGCCAGAATATTTGCATGTAAAAAAAATGTTTATGCTTTGAATTTGTATTTTGGCCTGTTGCGCCACCCACCGCCGTCTACCAGTCACGCAGTCAGTAGAGTCTCAGCATCAGTTACAGTTACGACTGAGCTACAGCAGCACGGCAAGCAGCATTAGCAGTGTCCCAGTACATAGCCGGCTTCTCCTCAGCTGGGGACAAGACTCGCGGCAGTATTTTGAATTTGAGTGCAGTAACCGTTTTGGCCACATTCTTACATACAGCGCCTTTAAGGTTGGGAGTTGCAACAGTTAATGTCTAAGTACCACAACCCCCATGCCATTGTCACATTAGAAAGAAAAGAACACACACATAATGTTTCCTCTAATCTATTACACTGGATGGATGCAGCACTTTTCCATTTTCTCAAGAGCTAATATGATATCTTGTAATATTTAATTACTGTTTTGGCTCACGTTTAGCAGTGTGAGTTTTCAACCTGCTATTGGTTAAATATTTAAAAGTCATTACAAATCACATTATGTAAATATTTTTTGGACCTGCATATCCCTAATCTTTCTGATACGTTGCTTGTTTCTACAGATGTTTGTCCCTGCAGCTGGAGGTGAATGCATTCCATTGAGAAAGGCAAATAAATGTGTTTTCATGAGGCAAAAGCTTTTAAGATGGCAGTGATTGCTTTGTGGCATTCCATTTGTTATATGTTATGTATCTTAAAGTCCACAGAGGCAGCAGGCCAAATGACACTGATGGAGAGATAAGTAGGTACATCTCATCCTGCCAAATGTACCTTGAAATGCACCACAACTTTTATATATTGCAGTTCTTTACACAGTGTGGGCTTTGGAAGCTGTTTTGTCGGACACGGATGGAAACTGATTGTAAAAGATTCTAAATGCCATCTGTGACAGTGTACCGCTACTGTCAGATGTTACTTTAAAATCTTGTCATCTGTTTGAGCCAGACATATTACTTTTTGATGGAATATTCGTATGTTACAACAAGAAAAGAAATGTTCATGATGGAGAGAGAAAACAAGTCCTGTGTGAGTCCATCATGAGATTATTTGGCTGTTTGGAAACTCATTTCATGAAAGTTAGTGACGTTTGGGAGGCAATGATGCTGTGAGAACATACACAATGCATCAAAGTGTCGGAAAGTCTGACTTTACTGGGCGAGATTCAGAGAACATATATACACTAGGGTGTATATATGTATACAGAGGATGGTCCGAAAAAGAGAAAATATCCAGTGAGCAGCAGTTCTCCGGGTGAAAATGTCTTGCTGATGCCAGAGGTCAGAGGAGAATGGCCAGACTGGTTCAAGATGATAGAAAGGCAACAGTAACTCAAATAACCACTCGTTACAACCAAGGTCTGCAGAAGACCATCTCTGAACCAACAACACGTTGAACCTTGAAGCAGATGGGCTACAGCAGCAGAAGACCACACCAGGTGCCACTCCTGTCACTAACAAACAGGAAACTGAGGCTACAGTTCACACAGGCTCACCAAAACTGGACAATAGAAGATTGGAAAAACGTTGCCTGGTCTGATGAGTCTGGATTTCTGCTGCCACATTCAGATGGTAGGGTCAGAATTTGGTGTAAACAACATGAAAGCATGGATCCATCCTGCCTTGTATCAACGGTTCAGGCTGCTGGTGGTGGTGTAATGGTGTGGGGGATATTTTCTTGGCACACTTTGGGCCCCTTAGTACCAACTGAGCATGGTTTAAACACCACAGCCTACCTGAGTATTGTTGCTGACCGTGTCCATCCCTTTATGACCACAGTGTACCCATCTTCTGATGGCTACTTCCAGCAGGATAACGCACCATGTCACAAAGCTCAAATCATCTCAAACTGGTTTCTTGAACATGACAATGAGTTCACTGTACTCCAATGGCCTCATGGATGTGCAGCCAACAAACCTGCAGCAACTGTGTGATGCTATCATGTCAATATGGACCAAAATCTCTGAGGAATGTTTCCAGCACCTTGTTGAATCTATGCCATGAAGAATTAAGGCAGTTCTGAAGGCAAAAGGGGTCCAACCCGGAACAATCAAGGTGTACCTAATAAAGTGGCCAGTGAGTGAATATATTTATACGGACAGAGTTGACAGGTTCAGCTGATTACATTGTACAAATCATTATTCTTAAATAATCATCTATGTACCTGTAAAACTACAGTGCCCCTAAAGTCCAGAAAGGTGATACTTCTTATGAAGCAAGAGAGGTTGTGGCCTCAAATTCTGTCTGGATCAATTTATATATAACTAGCCATTTATACAAAGAGACAATTTTCCTTAATTAGATTCCATCTAAGGGAGGGTGTAAGCCAGAGTTACAGCTATCATGCTCCTGTTTTAATACACTGTAGGTCAGGATGTCATGTTTAGTGCCTAAGGGTTACATATAGTATATGCAACGTATTACACACATGAATAGTCTCCTATTAAGAACACCTCACTCTTGGTGAAGACTATAATTGTAGTGGCTTTGACAGTTCCCAGTGGATGTCCCCGCTAATGTTCAAATGACAGATAAGTCCTTGGTGTCGTCCCCGAATACATTTCGATCAATTCCACTTGAGCTCAACATTTCAATATTTATGTGTAAATATTACATGTCTGACAGTTCACAACACAATTTATTTTTTCCTCTATCTAATACCATAGTATCCCCGCTTATGTGAGATAAATTATGTGAAGGGGCAGTGACAAAACGTGTGAAATATATATGGTTCTTTAATCCAGCCATGAGGATTACTGTCAATCATACGTCAAAATTTTTAGTCCTTGTTAAAATTCTGTCTATGCGGTCTTCAGACTGTTCCTTTGATTAGCTGTTCTCGTCGTGTTGGATAATCCCTCCATCTCATTGCTATCTTGAGAGGCTTATATCATGACCCATTTGAACTTGTCTTAATCTCACTACCTCTGCTACCTTCTTTCTTGACATCACATCTGTTCATTCGAAGGCATGCAATGCATCCATCTAGCTTTTTTCTTGCCATCTGTTGTGTGTCTGCCTCAAAGTCTCCTTCCAGTCAGTCAAGCCTTGTGCACCTCCAGAGAAAAACGCATTGGCGACGTCCTTTGCAGGTCCTCAAACTGGCAGCACTGGATACGTGTGATGAATGTGGACATTAAACCTGCACTGACTGATGTTTTATATCAGCTGATATTGATCAAATGACTGCATAATGTGGAGTGTATCTGAGAATCATCACCCAACTCTGCTGTTTCCCCACAACTCTACAGAACATTTAAGCATCTTTCATCTCACACGGTCCAGAACTTTAATGTTGTAGTTCAGCCGAGTCCAAACATGCTATACTGTAGATCCGCTACTATAGATCAGTAACAGGTGAATCCACCTCAAGTATGAGGTACAGTTTGCTCTAGGTCAACATCACACACTCTCAGACAAAATCTTTCAACCTTTGCCCTGCCTGGTAAAACAGCCACCCACAATCAGGGCGCTAAAACACAAGCAGCTGCTTAATAAATCCAAATTTCTCCCTATAGAAATATCATTAAAACACTGCTGTGACCAGCGGGCACACAGAGTGTTTAAACCTCTCCCCACTGATACAACACAGCTTTTAACATTAACACACAATATGGTAAACAATCTGCTAAACAGATTAAACCGCGTCTCAGCAGTTCGTCTTAATGTGAGAGGAACAGGTGACGAAAAGCATAAATATGCTCCATAAAAAGCAAAAACTTCACAAACAAGAAAATAATATCCAAATCGTCACCAAATGGCTGAAAATGAAAACTTTTCCCTGAAAAATGTCACTATAGAATAACCACCCCAGCTGCGACCTGTAGGTGAATGAACGAGCAAAGATTTTATGGATTTTCATTTCAAGTTACTATTGCCTCTTAAAATAAACTCAACATCATAATGTGTGCTCTGCTGGATGTTAATGTTAGCCACACAGGGTTATTTGTATTATTATGCAGTGTTCAAAGGCGGAGAGGTTGCGTGGGTGTACTTTGCAGGATCCAACCAGAGCTAAAATGACTTACATTCATCAGGTGGACACAAAAACAACTCCAAATCAATGCTAATATTGCTCTGTGTCTGCTGGTTGTGTAAATAGCACACATTACACATGCCTCATATCAACTTTATAAGGTTAATGTGTTTTAACTTTGTAATGTTAATGTTGTTTTTACAACTTTTTCTGCTGGTACCAAGAGGCCAAAAATCTAATAAAACTGCTTTAGGAAAGATTACATGTCTTAAAAATGTCTCAATAAATACATAAAACTGATGTGTTGTCATAGTAGTATGGAACTTACAGTGAAATCATACAGTGAAGCTGAATGTTACGTAACCTGTGGTGAGCTTCCATCACTGTGTGCATTAAAGCTGCAGTTGTTATCTTTCATGAAAATAACTTTGTGCCATATTTGCATATATTCTGAAAGTAGTACATGAGACAGATGGTTTGCCAAATGAATCACGTCTCTCCTTTTCGTACTGGCTCTAAATATAAAATGTGAAAGTTTGTGACTAGTCCACCATGTTGAATACAGTCCACTGAAGTACTGGCCGCACCAACGCTACACGTAGACACACTGATCAGCCAAACGATTGGTGGGTAAAGTGAATAATATTTATCATCTCATTACAATACAATGTTATGCTGGAACCCCTTGGGTCCTGACATTCATGTGGATGCCACTTGATGTGGTCCACCCACCTAAACATTGTTGCAGACTAATTACACTGCCACATGCCAACAACACTCCCTGATGGCAGAGCCCACCCCTTGCAGGACAATGCACAATGCCACAATGCAAAAACTGTTCAGGGACGGCCTGAGGAACAAAGAGCTCAAGTTGTCCACCTGGCCTCAAAATTCCCCAGATCCCAATCTCATTGAGTTTTCGGCTGTGGGGCCCAATCAGAATTGGAAGATTGGCGGTTTGATCCCCGGTTCCTCCTGTCCGAATGTCGAAGTATCCGTGAACGAGATATTGAGCTCCAAATTGCTTCAGATGGCTGTTCCATCTGTGTGTGAGCGGTTACTGAGTAGCAGGTGGCACCATGTATGGTAGCCTCGGCCACTAGTGTGTGAATGTGTGTGTGAATAGGTGACTATGACATAGCGTAAAAGCGCTTTGAGTGGTCGGAAGACCACAAAGTTGCTACACAAGTGCAGTCCATTTACCATTTACCAGTCATGGGGCTTGCCCATACCCCAGTGGTGCCCCCGATCAATGGCTGGGCCTCCTGTGGAGTTATGGACACAGGACCTCTGGGTGTGACCTGTGGTGTCTGGCACCAGGGCGTTGGCATCAGATCCTTTCAATCCAGTGGGTTGTGAGGTGGCATACTGGCACATCCCATGGTTACCTAATCAGATTAGGATCTTTGGAATTTTAAGGCCAGATTGACACCTTGAGCTCTGTTCCTCGGGCCATTCCTGAGCAGTTTTGTAAGTGTTGCATGATAATTGTCCTGCCACTGCACAGGGGAGTGCTGTTGCCATGAGGGGTATGAGGAGGTGTTTGGGTGGGTGGAGAGTGTCAGGTGGCATCCACATGAATCTCAGGACCAAAGGCTTCCCAGCACAACATTGCATTTTAATGTAATGAGCAGTGTTATTCACTTCATCTGTCAGTGGTTTTAATGTTGTGGCTGATCGGTGTAGAGTAGGCAGAGGATTTTTTTCCCCACAGAGTAAGTGTCTCATTAAGTGCTATGTGAACACAGCAGTTTCAGCAAATGTGACAAAAGTTATTTTTGATTAAAGTCACCAACCACGGGTTTAAGTAGTTTAGCAGTTATCAGAGCTTGTTGATCATTTTGAATACTAAACTAAAATTTGTAACTGCTGAAAAAGATAAGAAATTACCACACGCAGGAGGTAGATGTAACATTTGCATACAAATCTCATGCGTTGTAACACGATTACAGGCATCTGTAGACTCTATAAGCCTTTGATTTATGTGAAGTATGCTGACATTTTCTAATAAAAGTTTAAGATATTCCACCCCCCTGTCTCTTTTCAGGTTGCCACCTTCCACTCATTCTATCAAGCAGCTATATGCTATTACTGCCCACTGACTGTTCTTTGTGTGCAGAGTCAGACAGATCGTGTGGGTGTTGTTTTTTATGAAAAGAGATGAACTTTGTCTTATTGAGGCCACAGATGACACATAGCTATTATTTCTTTAACTGTCATGGCTCATCAAACGGAATAATTTGAGTTATACATTGTCGCTGACAAAGTTACTCAGTCCTGAAAGAACCTAACATTAATGACGTCTCAAAAGTTAATATTTCGTAGTCGTAGGCCCCAGCATAAGGTTGGTGATCGTGTTCTGTGCTGGGAATTTTATGACCCAGCTGGTAATTACCAGCTCACAATAAAATGACTTGACCAAGTGTCCTAATTAACATGCATACTGTAGGTAGTCTCTCCATGATTCATTAACTTTAACTGAGGGGAGGAGAGCTCCCTCTGGCACCTTTTAACACACCAAATTATGCACATACAATGCTGGCTAAAGTTTTATTTCACTACCGGGCGAAGTTTGCATTCAAGACAAGACGGTCTTACAGAGTAACTAACCACACTGGCACAGTTAACAAACAAAAAAGAGGCACTTCACACCATCGAATGTTTCTGCTTCCACTTCACTAATGTGCCTGTTAATGACTGCACAGTAGATCAAGCGTCTAATACAACAGAGCGTGCAGCTGGGATGGAAATAGTTATGATGTCCAACCAAAACAGCAATGCTGCTCTTTACTTGTTTTAATTTAAATAACAGAGCAAAAGTAATTACTGTCTTAGCCACTCTCCCTCTTGAATCTTTTTTACTCTTGGCACGTAACATTTCTGATGGGGTTAAGTTAGACTTTTTGGGTAAAGTATTGAATTGTGCCCATGGTTCTTGTTTTTGTCAGACAAAAAGACAATAGAAAGTCTTTGAGGGAATGCCATTTAGACTTTAACAGACATATTTCTTTCCTGTAGCCCGCAGCTGTGTAATTAATGTTTGGAGTGATGATCAAACCTACACTCTAATCTTCAACATGAACTTGTGAACTCAAGAAAAATAAGACTTTTTTATTGTACCGCTGACCACTCTAAATGAGAAAAAGGACCCATATGCCAGAACGCTCATACCTAAGGCTTTCCAATCTCTGTTTCCACATTTTATAATTCATTTTCAATGGTGCACTGAATCTTTGTGATAAGCTAATTTAGAGAGCAGGGCAAAATCGCCTCCTATTTTGGCAGTAATGAGCTGTGTGGTTTGTAAAACATCAAATGGATGGAAAACAATGAATGGTGCAGTATTTTAGTTTCAGATGGCTTCTTTGACATCCCTCCATACAGCCAAGCTCAGCGTCAGTATAGACTTTATGGTCCCAAACAATGAATGAATCCCCTGACTTTTCCTTCAGCACCGCCAGCAGGTGAAAATCTCTATTAGCCCAGCAAAACCAAGGGCATTCACAGAGCCACCAATATGGCTGTGGCAGATTTATTGACATGTATTAATTTCACATTTAACATTGTTTACTTTTATACTGATCTGACATTTATATCTATAATTAATGTTGATGGTTACCAAGTTTTGAAGTTCTAGTATTAACCTAAGTTTGCCCAGCGTGACATTTTCATATACAGGACAAAAATAATTTGGATAAAAAAAAAAATTAAGTGGCTATTTGGACCCGAGTGAGAATAGTTGCCCTGCAGCTATTTACACCCATCCCTACAACACTTTATGTATTGTGATTGGCTAGTACTTGTCACGTCAAGGCGTCGAGGTTGGCAGCAGTTAGGATTAAGGCAAAGAGGTCATGATTAGTGCTAGTACTAGACAATATGGGATATTTTCTGAGATTAAAAGTGATAAAATCTATGAGATAAAATGCATAAATGTACCACCAGAAAGTCAGGTAGCGTATTATAAAGAATGACACGGTCTATAGAGGTAGTAAGACAGGCTGTACTCATGCATTGTTCATGTGTTTTCTTACGAAAAGCAATGTGTCAAAGTTCCTACAAATCCCACGTAATGATGAGCCAGTAATCCGTTCATAACCCACATATTTTGGAAAGCTGCCATCACGTGACCAATGTGCTGACGGACAACCCCGTCTCACTCTAAAGTCGTTGAAATCTGGCACTTGGGAAGAACCTTGGAAGAAGACAATGCATGTAACAGGCAGAACTTGACACGGCGTCCCAGAACGTCAACAACCAACGCACCCAGGGTACCTTTCATGTCGTATCTGGACTTGGAAGATCCATGACCAAATGTCGATATGTGACGAGGTTGGAGTGAGAATGTGTTGGGATGGAAGTAAAGAAGGAAGCAGTCACGAGTGGTTCAGTCAGGAGGCAGGTTACGGTGGTAGATTGGTCACAAAACACAGGACTTTCCACTGGGACTTCCTCCAGGATACCAGTCTTGGAACTGTGTGATCTTTAAATTAACTTCAAGTCTTTTTAAGCTACGTCCTCACCATGTTTGTTTTCCTAAACCTATCTACAGTAACTTTACTTGCCTAAACCTAACATGTGTAACTTTATGCTAATTATGTAACTTTATGTTAAGTACATAATGCCATTCGTGGGGTGGTAATTCCTAGGATGTCATACAAATTGTTGTATGACGATGTGTTGAGAAAGATGTGTTGGCTCAGTGGATCAGGCACAGGACCATCACACTGGGGTTTGAATCCTGAGTGATTTGACATTGTCCTATTATTTCTAGACTTAGTTGACTTATCTTTTCAGTGTTAGGATGTATAGAGCCGCTGAATGCACACTATGTGCATAAACTTTAGCAGAATAGCTGAACAGACCATTTTGTCATAACATCATATTTTGACATTGCTAGGATGTCCAGCAGTATACACATAGGTGTAAATAGCTACATTGGATATTTACACCCCTGGTGTAAATAGCATTGTTGGCAATGGACACCTGGGTGCTGATAGTGTCTGCCAAAAAAAAAAAAAAAAAGTTTAAAGTATCTCTCATCAGTAATCTGTAAATTCCAGTCTACTGAATGGATATATCTAAAAATACCAAATTAGGGTCTTAAAGCCAGATCAGTCAGTATTATGAGAGGGATGTTTCAATTTAATCTTTGATAATGAAGGAATAATGATAAATGAAGAACAAGTAACACTCATTGGTATTACAGCTAACACTCAATTTTCAACTTGATATCCATCATCTATTATATTGTAGATTGTAATAATCTTAGATTTTGTCCTTTGCAGATCTGTGGTGAATGATGTCTTCTTACACAGCCTTTAACAGTGATGGATGTCTCTGAACAACTTTCACTTCATCGTCTTTTTCATCTTGAGGCAATAATTAGACTAAGTCATGGCATGAGAAATAATGTCATTTTAAATTTAAAACTACAGTACATACTGTGACTGCGTGGCTGTAAGATCCTAAAGAAGGTCACTCACCACACACATAGTAGCCATGAAGTAATGTCTGGCCGGCGAGCAGCTCCCATCAGATAGGTAGAGTCAAGACCTCTAATGGGCTGAAAATGACAATCCTTATCTTTAGGCTGGCAGATGTGGATAAAGTACACAGATAAGGAGAGAGCCAGCTGATGTTGATACAGTGTTAGCGAGGACAAGGTGTGAATAGATCTTCACCACACAGTTACTTCTGGAATGAGTGTTTCATTAAATGCATTAAAGGTATTAAAAAATAAAGATGAAGTCATTTGCACAAAATTCTGTACAGTTATATCCTGGATGATACGTTTAAATCAAATAAGCAAATTTAGCAAAAACATTCTTCATCATATACAGTTAAATTTACAATTAGAATTTTAGCTCAGAAAGTCAAACTTGTCAAACACTTGTGTTTATTGAGGGGAGAAGCTTCAGGTGAAGAGTAAAACTTTTAATGAACAGATATTGCTGTGAAACTTCCCCCAATTGACTACGTACGTCAAAGCAGTTATTTTTATAATACAAGTTTTCTGAAATTGAGTGTTTAAATATGCAAATTGAGCATGATTTAATTAAATATGCACTAATTTACATGCATACTAGAGCAAAAATCTGAACATTGGATAAAATGAGATTCTAAATTCTTGTTTCATTTTGTCAACACATTAGAGTCAAATGTTTTTACATTTTGGATATCTAATTTTATCACTCCATAAATCAGACAATACTGTAAAAATAAATCAATAAACAATGATTTTAAAAATAAAATAATATATAATTCTGGCTATGAATGTGCAAACTCCTCTGTACAAATCTTTAGATTTCAGATTAAGACAAAAAAACAACAACACTATTTTGAGGAAATGGCCTTTAAATATATATCTTTTGTAAAATTCCATACACTTTTGGGCAAAAAAAATAAGACACAACAGATGAACAGGGCAAACTCACAGATATTGCTGCGAAACTTCCCCAGTTCATTACTTAAATAAAGACATTTATTTTTTGCATTACAAGTTTTCTGAAATTTTATGGGTTTTTTTGTTTTTTTTAAAGATTGTTTTTGGGGGCTTTTTGCCTTTAATGACAGGACAGAGAGTGGAATGGGGAGACAGAGAGAGAGTGGGGACTGACATGCAGCAAAGGGCCACGAGCCAGATTCGAGCCTGCGGCCGCTGCAGCAAAGCAATGCCTCTGTACATGGGGCGCCGGCACTATCCACTATGCTTCCGACACCCCTGAAAGTTTATGTTTAAATTTGCCAATGAGGCATTATCTAATGAAATATGTGCCTTTTCATAAGTTTCAAGAACCAACGTCTGAAATAGACGTGTGTATTTTGGACATTTTCTTTCCACTAATCTGAAGGAAGACGTGTTATTGAAGTGAAATAGCCCAAAATCTCAAAGGTGACCAATGCATTGTGAAAAATATATTGCTTTCACTTGTATTGTCTCCCCTCATAGTGTTATTTTCATTTACCTTTAATTGTGGTTAATTTGTTAACAGAAGTGTGATGTTGCTAATAGATTGTTCTGAAAAAAATAAGGCTTTAACATATTATTTTCATTATTGATTAATCTGATGATTATTGTCCTCCGTTAAGTGATGAATCATGTCAGAAACAGTGAAAAATGACCTCCACAATTTCCAAAAGTCTGAGGGTGCCATCTTTATATGTCTTGTTTTGTCCAACCAATGGTCCAAAACCCAAATATATTAGATTACAGTCACGTAACACAAAGAAACAACAGAAAATGTAATACATTTGAGAAGACAGAACGAGGGTATGGTTGACATTTTTTGCAAGAAAGTGTGATGAGTAAGTTAGTTGCCATTTTTTTTTCTTTTTTTTTGATTAACTAATTGATAAATTGTTGTATTTTGTGCTCTGATCTGACACATATTTAAGATCACACATCCCTTATAAAAAACTGTAAAATCCCTTTGAGTCTGTAAGTGCTCTCTCAAGTCTACTCTCTGATTGATGTATTAAGGTATAAAGTGAAGAAGAAAGCCTTTCTTAGAGATTCAAACATTTTCGAAACTCTGTAAACTAGTTACTGTTTGGGTTGTTTCTCTTCTAAACAACGGTAAAGTCTGCACAGCACATGCTGCCAAGATGCCCAGTTCCCACCTCTCTCTGAAGTGGAAGAGACGGTGACTGTGGTAAAAAGTTTGGGTGGCACAGACCTTTGTGGGACATGCGCCACTTTTAATTTGGTCCTTCCAGATTAAAGAGTGATGTGTGTCAACAGGAAACAGAGACGCTAGTTGTAGAGAGCAGGTTGAGATTAATGACACAGCACTTGTTAAACTTTCCTTTTAGGCCTGTTTCTCTCCCTCTCATTTAGCTCTTTGGTCATTGTTTTAGTCTGGCTAATGTGGCATAATGAGAGTGATACATCAATGCTGTCTGTTACGTACACCACTGTGGTGAGATACTGTGTCAGTGGATTTATTCAGTTGTTTGGGCAGAGAATAAACAGCTTCAAGTACAGGACTTCTTTCACTGTTGCTGGAGAGTGAAATTCCCCTACAACACTAATGGGTCATCAGTACATAATAACAAAAATTACTGTTGTTTATGTATACAATATAAGACACAGTTAGTTGCTCAAGTTAGTGCATCTGTTGTTTATGCTATTCATCCATGTGCACCTTAATAGACTGAATCTGTAGTATTTTGCAGCAATAACTAATATTTGCTATGCATCCAAATCACATTAGCTCACTGATAACTAAGATAAAGCATTTATATGTTGCCAAAACTGCCTTTGTGTGAGGAGAATCAGATATTTTTGCTAAAAACTCTAACCCTTCATTGAAAGATTGTATGATATCCTAAAAGTTAGTGCCTCAGGAATGATGTTAAATACTTTACATAGTTACATAGGTTTATTTTTGGGCAAATAAACTTACTTTGGTTAGGTTTAGGGAAAGAAACATGGTGACAGCAAACCTTAAAATAACTCAATGCTCATTTGGCTTCACACTGTTCCTAACACTGGTCTCCTGGGGGAAAGTCCTGTGTCTTTTCCGTCTACTCCCAGCGCATTGGTTATGTGATTGCAGCCCTCCCTATTATATGGGTTATACATAAATCACTGGCTCATGATTATGTGGGTTATATACCAATACATATGTTGGGATGCATTACTTTTCGTAGGTATGTACCAACAGTGCATGCAAACAGCCTGAACAATCATGGCATTCTCACTCCGACTTCGTCACATGTTGACCTTTAGCCATGGACTTTCCACATGACGTGCATGGTACCCCAGGTGTGTCTGTTGTTGATGTTCTGGGACGCCATGTGTCAACTTCAGCATATTGCATGCATTGTCTGTTTTCAAAATGCATTTCCGTTTTCACAGGAATCGTAGTTTGCATCTCTGTAAATATAAATGCACTACGTTGGTACAACACCACGAATTGATGTTTGGTTTTTTTTCAACAACAATCACGTGGTTTCGTTTGGCCAACACACACACACACACGTGGTTGGGTTTAGGCAACTAAAGCACATGGTTGGGTTTAGAAAAAAAGAACAGGATTCGGCTTTACAATTATACGGGACACAAACACCAGCCACCCCAGGTGAAAGTCTGTGGTTTTGTGAATCCATCCACCATCCTACCGCCCGTCCTACTTGGAGTCAGTACTACTTGGCCAGAATGATCATTAGTCTGTTGCAACCCAGTCTCACTCTGAAGTCGTTGAATACCGGCGCTTGGGCAGTGACTTCCAGCATCAGACACCGACAAAAAAAGCTGTCCTTCATGTCAGCATAATATGCGGCCAGTCACTGAACAACAATGTAAGTTAATAAATAGCTCTTTTTCTCAAACCAAAAGGGTATTTCCTTTCAGTGTCTCTTCAACCAACTACTAGAACACAAATAAATGAGTCCACATTATTAAAAGAAATGTCCTGAGCAGAAACATCCAGATTCAAAGCTCTTTGTTGCCTTGACCAAATTCAGATTTACTACTAAAGCACCCAGTGAATACTGATTTATTGTACAATTTATTGAAAATTGTTCAGGAAAATAGAGAAAAGAATAAACAAAATGTGTATGTCATATTTAACAGTTCTCAAAATTGAAATAAAGTTTGTTTTCTTTCTTTCAAATATTATTTTTTTAACCGTAGCAGAAGTTTGCAATAAGAAAATTTAATTTTGTGTCTATGCATGTGTATGATACGAAAATACATATTTTTAGTAATAATACATGAGGAAAATAAATATAATAATAACAATAACCATGTCACTCAATTATTTAACAATAAAAAAATAGTCTGAGTTTGTACAGTATTTGAGCAACATAACCACATCACAACATAGTATTTTCAGATATTATGTTGCTATGGCAACTCTCTGATTATAAACTGTTTTCATGTGTTTATTATGATAAACACATGAAAACAGTTTATAATCAGAGAGTCTCATATTTCCAGGGGCTGCAATATTAGTGAGAATCATATATGGTGAAAAAATGTATTTAGTGTTTTCTTTAAAAAAAAAAAGCCAGAGTAAGCAGCTAGAGTGGAATTGTTAAAAATACATGTATCATTATCTCTGCAGTATTTAATGAATCATCCCAAGCACATACACTGTGAAGGTTTCTGAAGTCTTTCATATTATATAGATTAATATAATGGTACATTGTCCCTCGGTAGGCCCATTTGTCGCTCAGCTCTCTCATTTTGCGCTTTTACTGGAGAGTGGAAAGTAATGAATGCATATGCAAGTGGTCCATATGCCACGTGGATCCTCCAAATTGCAGCCCACTCACAACCAACACTCAGCCTTTTGAGTTGCAGTGGCCTGTAATTTACACAAACTCACACTGTCACATTAGATACAAGTAAACTATTTCATTAAAGTCGAGATCCAGCTTCTAACTTGGCCATTAAACAGATGCTCTAACACGGGATGACTCATAATAAATGCAACAGTAAAAGAGTGCTCCTTCAGTGTCAACAAGTAGCATGCCCGTCGACAGTCTAATAAGGCTGTTTCAACATCCAGCAGAAATGTCCAGTGACAAGGCAATCAAAATGCAAAGTGGATGACTTGATTGATTGTTGGTTTGTTTGATTGATTATTGGACTCAGAAAACATGCCTTACACTAGTAATATGTCAGCATGCCCCAGGGATGAGTCCTAAACTGTCCTTGAAAAGCACGTTTAAAAGTAAATCATTCATTAGATCATAATTGCTATGATGGATTTTTTAAATATACAATTTACCATCGTGCCTTCATTGAAAAACAGTTCTTTGTTTCAGTCTGCCTGTTTTACCCCAGGCCTGTGCATTTGTGAGCAACTTTCCAGACCTGCCATTGTCCACCCGGTCACCTGACTCCCACATCCACCTACTTGCCTGTTCCTCTTCCCAAATCATCCTCACCTGCTGACACACCTGTATCTTATTATCAGACCTACTTGCCTGCTGTGCCCATTTGGATTATTTTTGGCTGGTTTGGGCTTAATCTAAACACAGGTTTAGTAAAGTCACAGCCAAAGTATATGGGGCATGGTTACGACGCACTATGTAGGCGGAGCAGAGTGAGGTTCTTTACCCGCTACACAGACTCCATCTCTGTAGTGTGTCATTGTTGCCAGCTTCACTACGTTTGTTTTGAGTTTTGCTAAGTGATAATGCAGTTGGGAATGGAGGCTTACGAAGCTTATAGGCTTTTTTAAATAGTACTGAATTTGTCAGCTGGGTCATTTAAACTACAGGATACATTGATGTGATTGATTCATTTTAATGTGAAATGTAAAAACACCCTGAAGGTTGCTCTATTGCTTCACATTGCCTCTGGTAAAATGAGATATTTGTTTTAATCATTTCTAAACAGATTATTCTCATGTTTTACTCTGCTCAATTTTTTACTTGTTGAAGGGAAGCTCCACGTAAAGAAGAAAAAATTAACCAGTTGGGTTGAAATGGTGAAGAGCTACCCAGTGCCCACGCTGGCGAGCATGGTTTCCATGGTCAGTGTAGCAGTTTCAGTTGATTATAACTGACGCGCTGAGCTGCGGGCATGCCAATGCAGACATGCACTGTGTCCATGTCCCATGTATTTTGGTTCTCTATTTGTGCATTTGGGTCCTCAATCTTGTCCTGTTCAGACTGGACAGATGGGGGAAAAGAGAGAATGACAGGTACGTTTGCATCATCAGACCCACAGGTCACCGGGATGCCTATATACAGTACATTAAAACTGATGTATGGCACTACCCAGTAGTGGAAACCCTTTCTGAGAATGAAGTTGATGGGGTTTTTTCATTTGAAAGTCCCAAAAACATCAAAATTTTTCATCATTTTTACGCAGCCATTTCAGCAGCCTACAATTAACATAGTAGAGAAAAACAAAAGGTCCTAAAATGGAGCCTTGTGGCACCCCACAGGTTCCAGTATGGTGCCTTCAAAATCCCACTTTACATGGATCATTCATCAGACCTGTACACTTTGGCTTTAAGGACTCATTGAATGCTCTCTGAAAATTGGGCAATGACAACTTGGGCAATGTAAAATTTCAGTGGGGTAACTTTAATTGAAAGTTTAAGTAAGATCTCCTGAAGTTAATATATCTAAACCTGACAAACACTGACCAAAAGTATTAACATCAATGCTGTCATGTTACTAGATTTGATTTTGTTATGACATAATTTAGGGTTGTTGGCTGCACAGTGGTGTAGTGGTTAGCATTGTCGGCTCACAGAAAGGGGGCTCCTGGTTGAAACCAGGGTGGGGGGCTTGAACCCAGGGTGGAGACTGCTTGCCCTCGTCATGTTGGCGTGAGCCTTCTCTGGGTTCTCCGGCTTCCTCCCACAGTCCAAAGACATGCAGGTTAGGTTGGTCGCTTTAAATTGTAGGCGGGAATGGTTGTCTGTCTCTGTGTCAGCCTTGCGATAGTTTGGCAGCCTGTCCAGGGTGTATCCCGCCTCTTGCCCAGTGTCAGCTGGGATAGGCTCCAGCCCCCCCAACAGGATAAGCTGTTACAGGAAATGAATAAATGAATAATTTGGGGGGAAACCTCTTTTCTCGCATCACAGCACTGTTGAGCTATCTTATGTACAAGATGCCATAGAGCTTTGCAAGTCAATAATTTATGTTGTTCTGAAACAGTGGGAAAACTCAGAACACTTTCATTTCACTTTGGGAATTTATCCTGACTCAGGACATAAGGACAAAGTGATATTATAGTGAGTGAAACCACAAATGACAGCAACATTATACCTCAAGAATGTGACTGAACTCAGATCCAAACCAGACGCCTCACTGGTTCATAACAAGGACTGAAGACAGGAACCACTCAGATGCATCAGGAACAACACATCTGCCTTGAATCAATATACTTTATCATCATTATCACCAGCATGTTTTCATTATTGCTGTCAAAGTAAAGAATAATGTAATGCAGCTGCTGTTTAACTCTTATAATGCAACAATTTAACACCGTGTAAGAGAAAGTCACAGCATAACAACAGCTCGTCATCTCTGAGTCGTCAGGATTCAGTCATTCTTAGGCTGCTCAGAAAGACAAGGAAGCAGAAACAACTCCTGTGGGAATCTGCTCTGCAGGTCAATATACTGATACTTCCTGAAACTGCTTCATGGAGAGAGAGAGAGAGAGAGAGAGAGAGAGAGAGAGAGAGAGATGTGTGTCCGTGTCTGTGTGTGTAAGTGAGAGATGGGGGGCTTTATGTCCGTTTCCCCTTCACTTGCCTTCCTTATGAATGGTGCATGAATAATAAATGTCGAGCCAACATAAACCTGCCTTCCACTGTTGCATCAGATGATGGATTGGTTTGACTGGGGCGTGCCCTTCTTTTGAACATTGTTGCTCTTTGATTTGATCTGGCAGCTGGGGATGTGTTGGAGCACAGAGAGGTATAGTCTTTCATTGTTCTACACCACTGCCTCTCAAACCACGAGGCATCGGGGGACGAGCATGCAGGTTGTCATTCCTCAGCCAAACACTTCTGCAGCTAATTAAAATACCTTCAACAACCACAGGGGAGATCTCTTCAGTGAAATCACCTGCAGAAATGTTTGGTTGGAACAAAATCTAAAGGACACACGGGCCTTGTTGTACACACATGGCGGGATACACAACAGCTAACAGTTTGTTCCAAAATGTGTAACCTGCCAAAATAACATTTATCTTCTCCAACACAGCAGTTTGCCTTATTTCTTGTTACGGGGGTAATTCAGGAGAAAATGTTCCTTTATTGTCACGAAATAATGTAAACCTGCTCAAGACAGCCCTATCCCCATCAAATTACTATTATTAACAACTAATCTGCAATAGCAAATATGTCCTGAATGAAATGTATTGCTGGCCTGATTACATTTTTTATTTACATAATGAGGAAATGTGGCTAATTAAAGCATCCGGCAAGTCACAAAAATGTTGATACTGAATCTGTAAAGTGTTTACTGACAACATATTTTATTTGTTTCCTGCCAAAATATCAGTCTTGCAATGCAACATTCATTTGTAGTGACTACAGTATTATTAAACAGTATTATTCAACTTTTTTATGGTTACAGTTTGTTCAGGCATTTGGTTTAAAGTTAGATAAACATCATGTTAGTACAAGTAGATAAAGTCTGCAGCAACTTGAATCATGAAACAACCCAAATTCAGGATCTTTCCACAACCTTGACCAAAGTGCTTCCTAATCACAGATAGGACTCAGGATATGAACTCTGGTGTCACAGTCCTGCACTTTGTATTCCTACCATCCATGTCTGTGCCACACTGATATGTTGCCTGAGATTAAAATCCAGGCAGCTATCACATTTCAGTCAGGAGAGACAGGTAAATGAAGTAAAGATAATTGTTTATTGCAGTTTACAGATGTACACATTGACAGCTGATATGTCATGATTAAGATTTGACAGACTTAGCCGCTTAAACTCTACTGGGAAAATTTGAAATCAAAGTCCGTCTACCCTGAGTACCAGCTAGATATATCCACCCATGGAGCGAGACACTAGTGGTGGTGGTGGCTGATGACTTTGCTGAGACTGAATGGCTGATAAGGCTGATTAATCTGCTAAGACTAAGCGGAGATGGGAAGGGACAGGGTGCGTACATCTTAGGCTGAATTTATAGTTCTGCGTTGAATCGACACCGTACCTATGGCGTACCCTGATGTGCACCTCCCCAGAAATGTAACTACACGTTGCGGAGAGGCAGTCCTCCTGTCTATTTTTGTAGTTGAAACTAAGCTTTTATTTACTTTAATTTCACAGATTGGAAACAATAAATTGTGAAGACAATAAAGCCTCCACAATCTTTTTTTAATTTATCCTTCCAGAACTTATACTTCAGGATTTATCCTGGCTTCCATACATATGAGCAAAAGAATTCTTTGCTCATTGCTAGGCTAATTTGTACAATGTAAAATGCCTTGGCTTGTGCTAATAACGTTAGCATGTTGTATTTGTTTGGAAAACGTGTTTAGTCTAAGACAGTTTTGTCAGTGAACCTTGTAATGATACCTTTGTTAAATGTTGCTGTTGTCCCTGGCTTCATATGAGAAAAGTTCACTGACCGCTAGGCTAATTTATTGAATGGCAGATGGTATGAGAAATAAATTACAGACCAAAGCATGCCAAAGTATGGTCTTCCTGACTGAACTTTCACTAGAGCTTCATTTGTCAGCAGAACATAACTAAGAAAACAATTCAGTCGTATATAAATGGAATTATGAGGAGACATGGTTGGTTGTAGGTTGTGGTTTGGATGGATGGTGGATGTACGATGTGCATGACTGAGCGGATGAAAGCCATAATTTGAAACACACATAGGACTGACATATACATTACATATGAGGTTTAAAAGATGCTGATAAGGCTTAGTGATGGTGGTGTCACAATACATTAAATGTATATTGATTTTTCCATTTAAACTAAATGGATGAAATGCATGATCTTGCAGTCAGGATCACATAGGGAGCTTTTTTCAAACACCCCATGCTTTCTTTCTTTTTTTCACTCTGTAATGGTTTTGAAAACATGAGCCTCCAAACTATGAGTTCACACTGAGGAAATGGCACATATTGATTTGCTCACAGAGGAACTTCCACTTGAACATGTCTCAGCTTAAGCAGCACTGCACATTATGCCAATGTCACCCTCTGGTTGATTGAACAGTTTCACAAGCTGAACAAGCTGGTCGAGCTGCACCACTTGGAGGCCCTGATTTTGACTATCCACGCACAGTTTCAACACTTAGTCCTTGTTTTTTTTTGTTGTTGTTGTTTCTGTGCAGTTCTTCTGAAAGACTTTACTCTCTTTTTACATGTTCCTTTTTTTCTTTCATACATGTCTTCCATTTGTATGTGCTCACTTTAGACATTTCCTCCTACAACCTTTTGTATTTCCACTTGTTTGTGAAATGAACACCTGGCAACAAGAATTCAGCAACAAGTTTACAGAGGAAACAAGTATCACAAACAAAGAAATGCTTCTTCAGTGTTAATCAAATATGTTAAACCATTTTTTTTTGAGACAGAATAAAAATGTATTTTAACCAAAAAGGATGAATGACATATTTAAAGGTCTAATGTGTAGGATTTAGTGGAATCTAACAGTGAGATTGCAGGGCTGAAACTTTTCCTGTGTGCCAAGCGTGAAGAGGAACTATGGCAACACATTCTCACTCCAACCTCATTGCATATTGACATTTGGTCATGGACCTTCCGTGTTGTTGACGCTATTTCTGCTAATAGATGACCCTAACTCCTGCACACTGGACCTTGAAAAATACAGGTGGAAAACCAAAACATTTTCATCTTAAAATCCTTACATGTAGCTTGCAGAGCGTCAGAAACTCTTGCTTAAAAGGAATGCCACATATTGAGTAAAGATGAGGCCATTAACTAGATCATAATATTAATCAGAACAGAATGATCATTGCTTTAGATACAAAACCTGGTTTGAATTTCTGTACCGTATGCAGTCCAGACATGTCTCTACGTTATATTGTGCAGATTCCTCCTCCAGACTGATACTCTCTCTCTCTCTAGTTGTATCCGTTCATTACAAGTTCAAGTAAGTACACCACAGACAAACAATTTAGAGCACGTAAATATGGAATCCAATCCCAGCATGGATGAAAAAAAATAAAAACTGAGACATACAAGGTGGGTACATTCACACAGGAGTTTCAAATAATAAGTGACAGAAATAACTACTCTGTATTTGTCAATGAATGTGATGTGTGAGTCACAGTGTGCAGAGTCCATCTCACATCTCAGGAGACACTTCATCAATAATTAAAGGAATGAATAATTTATAGGAAATCATTAGGGGTGACATAGCCCCTGTCTCTATGTTTGTGTTTGAGATGTCATACTAACACACAAAGTCTTTCCTTCACAATGCCACATATCAGACAGCACATTGGTATTCATTTTGGGATCACACAACCCATCAAACACATTCAGGTAAAAATATGAACCCACTTCTTAAAGTCAGTTCTAGTTGTTTGTTGTCAGGGAGAAACTGAATTACTTTTGCTTGCTAAAGTGTTTGAGTAGAACTCTAAATTTAGAGACCCCTGAAGACATCCCTGATAATGCCATTCCACTGTATTGTTTTGTTGAGGCTTTGAATTTTAACCAGATGAAATCATCTGTATTCCACATTGTCAGGTGGGACTGAAAGTGTCTCGGTAGAATATATTAAATGACAGCCTTCTGATTTAGCTCCCTCTGAATACCTTTTGTTGCTAAACTATTTTCTGTTATCTTGTGCATTTCATCTCACCCACAGGTATTAGAAACACGTCTGGTATTTGCAGGTCATACTCTGGTGGATTTGTGGCTGCAAGTTGCAGCATCATGACATTTATTATTATCTCTTCCCGTGGACACACGTGTGGCTCCAGAGATGACAGCTGCGGTCGCTAAACAAATGAATCTCATCTAATTGTTTGTCAGAACACGAGACACAAGCATTTACTGTCACTGTCAGGTTGCTAAAGATGACTTCACAAACTCACACAGGAAATCTGGGTTCAGTATTTTGTCAGTCAAACCTCATGCAGACATAATGTCACTGCAGGCGGAGCCTTAATTATTGCCTGTAGATCTTTGCCTATATAAACAAGCCTAAGGTCCTTACCAAGTTTGAATCAGGATGCATCACACACAGTTTCAGAGATTTTCTGCTGCCTGATCACAAACATACTCATACAAGATTAGAAAATAACGGTGCATGACACACTACACAACATTATTAAGATCTTGCCAGAGGCGGCTACGCATCACCTTTAGCTTTCTCTGTCACGTACACGCTTATCTCTTCATCTCTGTCAGCCTCCTTCTCTCCCACAGACTCTCTCTGTCTCCACTTCTGGGTCCCTCTCATATAAATTTTTTCTCCAACTTCTCTCTTTGTCTGTAGGCTACGTCTTGGAGGGCATGTTTTCTTGGCCCCTCTCCACTAGGATTTCCTTCACATTAGCTGTTCATCAAGTATGCATGATAGGCAACACTGGTAGTCACTACATCAAAAGTGCTTCCTTTTTGTTATCCCATGATGTAACTGTTCAGATTTTTGTCAGTAGTTTTAAAACTATCTGGACATGCCCAGTCTGGAGGAATCAGATTTTGATCACTGACAATGTCTTACACTGATGACGATAGGGAGTCCTAATAGTTGATGTAAGGAATAATTGTTGCCGGACTATGTTATTTTACAAGATAAAATAAATCTCTTGTAAAAATAAGAGATTTCCACAATTGGCCCACCAATGGTTACTTCCAAAGCCCTGTCTGTCGTCTAGTTGATTTGGACATTCAGATTTACATAAATAAAAAATACACTTGAATTAAATATGTATGGTTCTCACATAGAATCTATAAATCTATTATCTTCTTCTTCATGTTAGGCAAATAAAACAAGCACTAACGCTTTTCTTTTGCCACTGTCAGCCTCACTGCTGCTGTCTATACTTACAGTTGAATGCTGCTGCATTAATAATTTAGAGCTGCAAAAAGCCTGACACCTATATCATTGGAGTCCAGTCAGGTTTGTACCTAGCACATTGAAGGCACCCTAGACAAGACAAGATAAATCAGCACAAATAAAAAACTTGCTAGACGAGGCAAAGTTGCTAATTTCAGCTTCTTCTTGTTTTGTACTGCACTCAGATCTCCACAAACACTCCACTCTAACATTTGCCGTATTTTCATTTTATTCTTTTTTTTAATGACAAAAAACAACTATTTCATTCATTATCTGTAACTGCTTATCCTGTTAGGGGTCGAGGGAGGGTGGAGCCTATCCCAGCTGACAATGGGCAAGAGGCGTGGTACACACTGGACAGGTCGCCAGGCTATCACAGGGCTGACACATAGAGACAGACAACCATTCATGCAATTTAGAGTCACCATTTAACCTGCATGTCTTTGGATTGTGGGAGGAAACCGAATTACCTGCAGAAAACCCACGCTGACACAGGGAGAACATGCAAACTCCGCACAGAACTCCCACCCTGGGTTCGACCCAGGAACCTTCTTGCTCTGAGGCAACAATGCTAACCACTGCACCACCATGCCACCATGTCAATTTAAATTGAAAAAAAAGGGGTGTGGGGGTTGTGTCTCCTCTTCTAATTTGCAGCCTATAGTAAGATCCACCACTGTGTCATGTTCTGTTACACTGCCTGGGTACAAGACGCAAATCCACATCTTACAGACAATCATCAAAATCAAGATTTCTATGACCATGCTTTTCAAATGCTCAGTTCTCTTTTATTATTTTACAAAAGACCCCTATGAAAATTAATTTCAAATCACAAAGACACAAACCTGATATTGTGCAGCACATTTCTCTCTGATACTGTGATTGTGTAATTCACTAAAGTGTTCCGATCTGACAGGTAAGAGCTTATGTCATTGAAAAAAATCTCCATTTCAAGGGCTTACTTCAGGATGAGATAGGTAGGGGATAATTCTCGGGAGCTAGTTTTGAGAGATGGGGAAAAAAATGGGGGAAAAATATAATATTGTTGTGAGAGGTAGCTTGGTTATGTCTGCAAGGAACTGACTGAACAAAGAACTCTTCTTTTGAATCTCCCTCTGTGAGTCACTAGACATAAGAGCCTCCCCAAAGATGTATTACTGTGAATTGTCCCTCCTTACCCATGGGATCTTACGTGCTAGAAAGTAGGAATACAGTCCAGATATTTTAGATGGCATCTTGCTGCGTCATATTACTCTGAAGAATTGGCCTGCACTCTCATAACTTGACTATATTTTCATGCACTAAAAATTGTACTGCAAGAGTCCTAAAGTGCGCAAAAGGTTTATTTATCTAATCCTAGCACGTACATTTAAATCAAAGTGTAGATGTGTAGATGAGTGGTTAAGCCAGTAGAGCCTCGTTAAAGCACGGAACCTGTGTGAAATACTAGAGGAGTAAAGGTCAGCCTTGAGATCAAATGTACACCAGGAGCTTCTAAATGCTTTGCTCAAGGGCTGTTGTTGAGATTATGTGTTTCCTTCATCCCTTCACGGGAGATTTAAGTCAACAACATTCTCATGGTTTGCATGTTTTACATACTGCATTCTTGGCAGGTGTTTTCACATGTGGCTGTATGAAACAGGACCCACATACAAATTAATCCTTTTGCGGATGATTATTCTTGAAGATGGCGAACGAAGAAGTAGCACAGCAACTGATGTTTTCAGTACACGTACCTCCACATGCACACAGTAGGTTTAATTAACTACAAGTTGCAGCACTGGGAAAAAACTCAGTTAACAGCGAATTTAGAGAATTGCATTCACTTTATTTGAATGAGCTGCCATCAGATTTGAATTAATTAGACACAAACAAAGAGATTGGCGAAGAGACATTTCAGATATAATTAAGATGTCGTCAGTTGAACTACTGTAAACAAAGTGTGACATTTGGCAGAAAGTAAACAAATGAGACAGAAAGGTTATGATTGAATATCTGTTTGACCTGCAGGGCTAACGGTCCCTGAAGCCAAAGCTCTGAATAGGCATTTCTGTGCAGCGACTCAGCTGCTGTTGCCAGGCTGTGACTTGGCAACCTTGTACAAGTGTCAATGACACAGCAAAACAGTAATGTTTAAGACAAGGTCAAGTGGTTTTCAAACAAATCCATCATCTGACGTAATTGCAATGAGGTCAGTTTAGGCTGTGTGAGCATTCATTATTCATGAGCGGGTGAGAGGAAGTGCGCACGTCTCGCCAAGTAGAGGACAAATGAATATAAACATCACCATCTCTCCTTCTCTTCTTACCTTTGTCTCTGAGGGGATTTTACCCTTGGATCAGTCTCAAACATACATCAATATATTGACTGGAATAATGCATTGAACTCCCGGAGGAATCCGTTTCCTTCCCTCCTTTTCCTGACAGCGTGTGGAAGATTGAAGCCATCCTCTTTCTCATTCAAGGGAAACTGCACTGGCATTAAGATGTTTCAATCAGTCTGCTTTGAAGACAAGTAGCAATGAGAGCGTGCGGCTAATGAGGATTTTCTGAAAGATCAAATAAGCTTTAAAATAGCTGACACTCTTGCAAAAGTATTGTAAATTAAATTAATACATTCTTGGAAAATTAATAGATATGCACGGAACAAAATGTGCCTCGTGCACACTGGGGCCCAAATCCAAAGGGAATTGAGACACAGTGTATGAATTCTGCTCCCCATTCTTTATCTTGACTCTGAGTGTGGGTTTTTCCATTACCAAAAGGAAGTGGGGGCAGCCAACCCCAGACTGTCTCCCAATGGCTTAGCTCAGTTGGCTGGAAAGATAGATTCCCAGCGTCCCACACTTCTTTCAGTAAAATCACAGGAACAAACAGTGCCTCTGTTTAATTTGGAACTCACCTCGCCACAAAATATGATTAATACATAACGTCTTGTCAATTACAAATAGGCATAAACAGGGCAGAAATTATTAATATATCACTGCTGATGTAATTCAAAAGCATTGGCAGTGGAGTGGAAACAACAAAGGGGGGTCCAAACACAAGGCGAGAAAGCTGCTGATGAAAGATTGGCCTTGGTAAAGTAATGGTACACCCAGCCCATTCTTTTACTGTACTTTTCCACACCTTTCTGTGCTTCTGCTGATACTTTGATCTGACTAGACTAGAATTAAACTGTGGCCCTACATCTGCCACCATGCTGTGCCACCCACCTCACAGTGCCACAGTCATAAATCGTTTCGACCACAGAGGCAGAGAGCTGGGCAGTCTGGTTTCTGGGAAAAAATGTGGTCTGGCTGGAGTTTAGTTAATAGAGAATTTCTCTTTTCTAACCATGTCCCTCTGCAAGTTCACTTTTTTGAAAATGACTGTTTTTTTAGTTCCACTTTTCCACACTGGTCCCTCCTAAAGGAATGGTACAATATTTTGGGAAACATGCTACTTTGATTTCTTGCCAAGAGTTAGGTAAGAATAGTGATACCACTCTCATGACTGTCGGTTAAATTTGAAGCCACCTGTGGACAGTTAGGTTAGCTTAGCATAAAGACTTGGACGGCATCTTCACAATGAAGACACAACTTCTGTAGTGAGTGCTTCTGGTCAAGAAATATTGCAGAGAAAGCTTGCAGAGAGCTTGCAGAGGAAGCAGTGACAGTAGGCAGGCCAGAGCAGTTTAAATAGGGCGCCCTGAATGAGATTCGCCAATTGGTTGCACAGAAAGGAATCATGTGATCTATCAGCTGACTCCCTTCCATCAATCAGCTGCTCCATCAGTTGATTGGCTGTTTGAGATCAGCTGATGTAGCCGGAACGTGAGCTGAGCTTGACATCCTGTCCTGCCTGGACTAACGCTTTGTTCAATTTCTGGCAAAAATGTCCACTTTGAATTAAGGATGATTAGAATTTCGTGGTCAAAGGTCAATGTCACTGTGACCTTGCGTCAGTTTCACTCTCATGAACATGATATCGCAAAAGAAGTTGAGAGAATTTCCTCAAATTTGGCACAAACATGCATTTAGACTCAAGAATGAACTGATAAGAATTTGGTGGTCAAAGGTCAANGGCGTATTTGCTGAGGAAACACAGGACCCAGAGCCATCGGGCCGTCTGGGTCCACAGAGTCCTGCAAACCCGGCAACTCCACGGTGAATTTCACCGGCTCGTACAACTCCGGGAGAGCCCAGACCTCCGTACCCAAATCCCAGTCTGCAATTGGCTGCTGCTTCGGCAGCTGCGCTGCTCATTTGCATAAAGTTCAGCTTCTCTCAACTTCTACTCGACGCTCTGGTCGCTGGCATCGCGCCGCTCGCTGCAGCCAACGCCCCTGATGCCCTTCATAGCAAGCGTACATTGAAAATGAATGGCTGCTGGCCGCTTATGACGCTCATGATGCTTTTGGTGTGAATGCACAGTGAGGAAGAGAGAGCACACCACTCTGCCCTTCCATGTGAAAATGAAGAAAGCCTGAGGCAGAGTGAGCACACCTCTCTGCCCTTCCATGTGCAGACGAGGAAAGCCTGAGGCAGAAAGAGCACACCACTCTGCCCTTCCATGCACCTACATGGAGGGAGAGCAGCAGGGAGAGCAGCAGCAAAGACCCTCCAGGAACAGAACAGAGCAGCATCCATGACAAACAGAAATGACACTGATAAGTAAGACACGGCATGAAAAGGAGGAGCTGGGGTGGAGCTTGCAGAGGAAGCAGCAACAGTAGGCAGGCCAGAGCAGTTTAAATAGGGCGCCCTGAATGAGGCAGGCCAGAGCAGTTTAAATAGGGCGCCCTGAATGAGATTCGCCAATTGGTTGCACAGAAAGGAATCATGTGATCTATCAGCTGACTCCCTTCCATCAATCAGCTGCTCCATCAGTTGATTGGCTGTTTGAGATCAGCTGATGTAGCCGGAACGTGAGCTGAGCTTGACATCCTGTCCTGCCTGGACTAACGCTTTGTTCAATTTCTGGCAAAAATGTCCACTTTGAATTAAGGATGATTAGAATTTCGTGGTCAAAGGTCAATGTCACTGTGACCTTGCGTCAGTTTCACTCTCATGAACATGATATCGCAAAAGAAGTTGAGAGAATTTCCTCAAATTTGGCACAAACATGCATTTAGACTCAAGAATGAACTGATAAGAATTTGGTGGTCAAAGGTCAAGGTCACAGTGACCTCACAAAACGTGTTTTTGGCCATAACTCAAGAATTCATTGACAAATTATGAATAAACATTTAAAAAAAAATGTCTAATAGGATAAAATGATGATGTCATGACATTTTATATCAAACAGGTCAAAGGTCAGCTTCACTGTGACATCATAATATTTGACAAAAACACTTTTCTGGCCAACACCATAACTCAGGAATAGAAAAGGAAATATTTGGTCAGATACTGAATCAGTGACACTAATCTTAAAACTGTGCTGACTGTATAGATCTCCTGCGCTGCCGGGGGAAGATGTGTGTGAAGCCACCATGTGATTCACTGACATGACTGTAAACTGTATGCTGAAAATTATGTGGAATACTTATTTATCAAAAAAAAAAAAGGAAAATTATATTGGTGCTTTTTGTATTGTATATGGTATGAGCTGTCAGATGAGAAATACATTATCTCCCGCCCAAACAACCACATGTTAATTCTAATTGTTCAACCATGCTCCTTACTACAGCATTTACTGCTTTCGATGAAGTGTTAAGAACATTAGACAGCTCTCTGTCTGCCTCCATCTCTCTACGGCTCCTTTGCTTCTCTCACTAAAAGTCAAGGGTGTTTTGTTTTTATATTGCAATAATGCTACTGGACCATGAAATGTCATCCTCTCCAACGTGGTGCTTCACTTTCCCACTGGGGCAGAGGTGGCCGGGGAGGGGGGTTGACATTATGCTGCCACATTTTAGGACTGCCTGCTCCTAACAACACACTCTCAGTTATTATTTTTTGATGCTTAAAAATGACTGTCACAGCTTCATTATATGCGCGGAGCGTACACAGTAACGGGGGAGAAAGAGAGTGCATACATTCACCAAGGCTGAACAATTCCCAGAAATATCTTCCAGTCTTAGAGCGTAGAAATTATGATGTGAATCAAAACAAATGCAGTGTTCATGGAATACATGTCCTTGATCCAGAACTGCAGCTTATTCTTTTTTTTAATTCTCTTTTTGGCTATGGTTTAAGCCTGCACCACATATTAAATGTGATATCTGTAATTAAAGCAAATGAATCATCATACATGTTTTATGTTTCCAAAAGAATACAACCACTAAACAACAACAACAATAATAATAGAAAACAATACATGAATTATTGCTTATCTGGCTGCTATTAAATACATTAGAATTACACAGAATACAATCAAGTATAAAATCATGAATAAAGATTATAAAAAAAAATACTGAAGTTTTTATTATGTAATGTGTCATACAATACAAAATACTTGATTAATTTTATTAAAATCAGTATGTAGGTTGTTTATTTATTTGTCCATGCAATAACTGAGTCTCTCTAAAGTTATAAACTCCAAAGCTGCTCGTGTCCCCACTTAAAACACCACAGTGAAGAATAGCAGGAAATAAGAGGCGTGATCTCAAGTGGAATTCCTCCACTTTCTTGTTTCATGTCTAACCCATTAACCACAACGATTCCCCATACCTCCCAGCAGTCCTTTGTAGTGGGTTTTTATGCCAAACGGAGCGAAAATACAGCTTGACTCAACAGTGATCAGCGCCTGGCCTGCAGAAAGTGTCAGTCAAGGAAAGCCATGGGGATAGAGGGAAGAGTCCTACCACAGCTTGTATGGTTTTTCACAGGTGATGGGGCTGACAGGCAGTGGGAAATAGGAGGTCCATGTTCTGTCTGATTAGCCTGAAGCTGTTAGAACGGCTCCTGGGTTGTTATATTGCTGCAGTCAACAGCGGGGGGTTGTGTCACTCTTATTACTCTGATTATACACTTTAGTTGAGCACTAGTTTCCTGGCAAAATAATGCTTTCTGTGGTCTGTTATTGCCAGTTAGAGTTGTTTGTGATTGGTTCACAGGGGTATGTTAACATTAAATCCTGAAAAGCTAGTACGTGCGGTTCTGTACTACTACATGTACTCTTACGCTGCCTATACACATCTGATCTGCAACCCCACCAAGACTGATCCCTACCATTACATTTTTATGATCCTTAACCTGACTTTAGCACTGTATGTATTATAAATAATGTTTTTTGGATTTGCACCTTTAATATTTGTACTGTTATATTTGCACTCCCCTCACTTTGTATTGCAGCTCCTGCGCAGCAGTTTCCCTCTGGATAAATGTAGTTTTGTCATATTTTATCTTTGAGCTTAGATTACTTTATTAAACACACACACACACACACACACACACACACACACACACACACACACACTCTACTGCTCCCAGAGGTCAGATATCAGCTTCCATGTTCAAATGTTTACAATCAATAATATTACCACCATCCTTAATCAGAGAACAAAGAAAGCCCTGCATGTAACCATAGCAACAATACCTCTGTTACACATCAAGAGCAGCCTTTATGAACATTATTTACCAGCCATTGTATAAAAGCCAGTCTCCACTCTTTCCTGATTACTCTGTCTTTCTGCAACACCTGCATATTGCAACTATGACATGGTTAAGGTTATGGAAAGACTGTGGTGAATACCTCGGTTTTTGTGGGAACCAAATAAACCAGATATTGTGTTTTAATTGGTAAATGATAAATCGGCTGTTAGGTGGATTTTGTAGACATCTTCCTGCATTGGCACTGAAGGTTGGCAATGGATGTACAACGTGAGGTGTGAAATTCTCCAATATGAATATAATCCTAGGCTACTGGGCTGTCAGTCTCTTGCATTTTTAAACAAATGTACTGTCAATGCCATGTGCAAACAGTGCTAGGTTAACTGTTGGTTGTATACGTTCAGTTTTACTTACTTTAGATTGAATACAATATATTTTAATATTTGTTTTCAAGGCGTTGTGGGTGTAAATCACATGATGCATGTTTGTTTTATATACAGTGCTGCCAGGAAGTCTGTGAACCTTTTAGAGTTTTCTGTACTTCTACATAAATGTGACCTAAAATCTGATCAGACCATCTTTCAAGTCCTAAAACTAGATAATAGGGACCCAGTTTCACAAATGATACAAAAATATATGCTTAATCATTCAGTCACTTATTTCACAAAGCATCATGTGTTTGTTAAAAGGGCTAACTGGGGTCAGGTGTTTCAATTAATGGAATGACATCAGATGTGATCAGTTGCTGCCCAGTTGAAACAATATTGACCTGGGTCTTTACCAGTGTTAGAGAGTAACTAGTTAGATGTAATTAAATGTTACTTATCAACATGTTGGTGATTACAAAGGGATTACATCCAAGCATATTCTTTCAGGTGAAAAGTTTGTAGAGTGACTTAGTAAAATAGTTACATTACTTATTACATTTTTAACAGGGTAACTGGTCATCTGTAACCTGTTACATTTTACAGGTAACCCTCCCAACACTGGTCTTTACTATCAAGGTTTGGTCTTCACCACTTGCCAAAGTGTGCCATACTTTGAACAAAGCAGATTTCTGCGGAGCTCAGACAAAGAGTTGTTGATGGTCACCAGGCTGGAAAAGGTTACAAAATCATTTCCAAAGAGTTTCACCTTCACCAATCCAGTGTCTGGCAGATAGTGTACAAATGGAGGAAATTAAACATTAGGAGCGGTCGTCCAACAAAAATCAGTCCAAGAGCAAGGTGTGTAATACCCCAGGATGTCACAAAGAAACCCAGGGTAACATCTACAGGGCTCTTTTACTCTGGCACATGTTAGTGTTCATGAGTCCACCATCAAACACTGAAAAAGTGCAGTGTGTATTGCAGGATAGCAAGGATAAAGCCACAACTCTCCAAGAAGAACATTTTGCTAAAGGCCGTGTGGGTGAGGGGTATTGGAAGAATGTTTTGTGGACACATGAGTCCAAAATAGAACGTTTGGTTTAAATGAGAAACAACATGTTTGGGAAAACCAAACACTCCATTTTAGCAAAGCAACCTCATCCAAACTGTGAAGCATGGCAGTGGCAGTGTCATAGTTTTGGGCTGCTTTGCTGCTTTTCGACCAGGGCAGCAATCTCTGAGAGAACTATGAGTTCTGGATTGTACCAGAAAATTCTACAAGACAATGTCAGGGTATCTGTTCATATAATTAACTTCAACAACATATAGGCAATGCAGCAAGACAAAGTACCTAAACACAAGTCAGTCTACAAAAGAAAGGTTAAAGCAGAGACCTGAGAGAGCAGATCACGCAAGGAGACCCTGCAGCATCACTGAGCTGAGGCAGTTTTGTGTGGAATAATGGGCCAAAATTCCTCCAAGCCCATGTGTGGTACTGATCAGCAGTTATAGTGTGTGCTGGTGTATTTATCTGCAGAGACTTTGCCCTCTGCCTGTATTTTTGTTATTTTCTTCTCAGTTTCTAAGTTTGGGACATTTCTTGGCGTGTACCCTGCAGAGCTCAGGTGAGATTGGGCCATAAAAAAAAGGTAGTGACACCAAAATAAAGCCAAACTGAGGTTGGCTTTTACTTTCACTTTTGCTGGCAAGCATATTTACAGAAACTAAACAACAATCCTGCATTACATACCTCTAACTGGGTCCTCTTCGTGTATTTTTAGGATTTAGATGAAGATCTGATCACATTTGAGATCACTTTTATGCAGAAATACAGGAAATTCGAAAGGTTCACAAACTATTGGCACTGTGAACTTAATTCCAAGGACAAATACCCAATGCAAAGAAAACTGAGATTATTGGACATACAACAGCAAACAACTAATTTCCACTCCTGCATGAAAGCTGTCGGAGTTTGCCTGTGGATATTCTCATTTATCCAGGTCATAGTTATCTCAAGGCAATTGAATCGAACACAACTGAACTTAGTTTTGTCTTAGAATGTGAAATTGGAAAAACCATCTCTCAATAGAGGAGGTCTGCAACACCACCTATCCCCCCACCTATAATGCTGTCCTTTCATCCTTGCCCAGGAGATTTAACAGCTTAAATCCTTGCCCAGGAGATTTAACAGCTTAACCTCTAAAAACAATGGTCGTTCACAAATGGCCTCATGGGACTCTAACGACTACCGTTGCAGCAGAAGTTTCAACGACCATCGTTGACACATCTTTGGAGCACTAACGATCCAATGACATCATTGGCCTTTTGAAGACCTCCTCAGAGGTTAAATACCTGGGTTTTTCCACACCAGTTTGTCAGACTAGTTCCAGCCTAGTCAGACAAGCATGAACTGATGAAGCCTCTTGGATAAGAGGTGAAACGTCTTCTAAAACAAAACTAAGTCTGTTGGAGTGTGTTTCACTGGTGTGAGAGGAACGAGTGTTGATGCAAAACACTTACAAGAGCTTTGTGTGTTTTTGAAAATGTTTATGTGGAGTATGTGAATTTATTTGAAAGTGGGAAGTAATATGTCAGATTAAAAATGTCAGATGTGTTAATGTGAGAGGGAAACAGCAGGAGTGTCTCTGCTGATGTTAGATGTCAAGTATTGAATGTAAAAGTGACATATTGGTGGTGATCGTGATGTGATAAACTTCAGAAAAAAACTGATAATTATGCTGCACTTCACTGGGACTGTGTGAATATGTGTCAAATGATTTTGAAAAACTGAAAAACTGGTGGTTGGATTTATTGGAATGAGTTCAAGTGTTCAGTAGATAGAGTTCCTCATTCATGAAATTCTTTGTGAACAAAGCACCAAGATCAATATCTACTATACTCTAATTGGGCAAGACATCAAACTTTGGTCAGCATCATTGCCACATTTTTAGGACTATATTTCTAGATTCCTAAAGAATTATTTACAAGTAACGTATAATCAATACCTTCATCACTGCTTGTATAATTTGCTACCTTATCTTGAAAGCAGGCTAAAGTACTGAAGCAGCTGTGGGAATTATGACTCTTTTCTGGTGGGAACATAAAGAGGAAATAATGTGATGTTACAGTTCAGTGTGACTGTTAACCAGTGATCATTATCATCATCATTAACATCTTATTCTACTGTCACAGTAATATCCATTTAGAATAATCATAATCTGTTTATTCATCATCATCATTATTATCATCATAGTCATTCAGTTTCATGACAACTTCTACACCCTCCTGTAATGATGCAGGTTTGGAGCTGTGCACTAGGCTTAGCAGTCTGGAAGCTTGCAGGTCCATGCGCACTTGCAGGCCATATGTTCCAGAACAGCCACTGGTGTCGCTCATCCAGTCTAACACCAGCATGCCTGTAAAGCCCAGTTCAGACCAAAGACATGACGAGACAAGTTGAAACAGGCAGTTACTTGCAATGCGCCATTCTGCAATGTTCTAAAACCTGCCAGATCACACCAATGCAACTAGATGAGACAAAGTATCATCTCTATGCAACAGCTCTCTGTAGCTCTGTTCTGATTTCCACCTTTTCAGGCTTATTTTGTGGCTGAATATAATTTGTAGCTTCTTAAAATATGAATGAAGATAGTGATAGTAATATACTGGCTACAGTTGCATCAGTAGTGGTCATAAAATGGCGAAAAACATGAAGAAAGCGAGTGTTAGATGGACTGTATTCACAATAACACCAAAATAATACATATAACAACCGCCAATGTGCTTACCTTTAGTTGTCATGCTGAACCATGACTGTATCTCCCAGCATGCTTGACTGATATTTTCCAGTACATGTTAAACATCACTATCCACTCACTGTTTTCTACTCCGTGCAAAGTTAGGTTCAGTACAAAACCAGCAATCTCTCCAAAAGTCTTGCCATCACCTTTTAGTTTCTGACCAAGGCTCATTCCATCAATGATGCATACAGAGTGTTCTTCAATATTTTCAACTGCTGACCCTTTCTTTCTCTAACTCTCTTGAAAGAGCAGCCATGTTAGTTTTCAGCAATAAGCCATCTGGATTTGAGAGTGCCCAAGGCAATGGACCAAGTGGATGATGTGGGTATCTTTAATGTGACGATCTCTACCTTGTGAGGCAAGGTTCATATGCCAAAAAAGATCTGCTATTAAGACCATGTTGTTTTGTGTCTGATTTACTCTAAATAAGTAAAGCTGCACATTTGAAGCAGTTATCATGTTTCAAATTACTTATATGAACAAACTGGTTCCAACCATATTTTGCCACCTAGGTAGTACCATATTCTGGCCTGGCCCATAGACTGTATAGCTACAAAGTGAACAGTGGTAGATCAGGTTGTTGCATGGGTCAACACAATGTCTTTTGACAACAGTAGACAGCTGTTCACTTTCCAAATGTGAGTCCAACCTTCACTCACCTTTTACATCTGTTTTGGTCTCCACCAGCTTCTGAGTGAAATATCGCGCTCTCCAGTGGCTAAATCCTCCATTATGTTCTCCAGCTAGTTGCCAGTGTTGGGTGTAATGCATTACCAACAGGATTTTGGTTAATATTATGTCACGTTGTGTGTTACCACCCAAATTTAAGTGTTTATTGTTTTCATTGGTCATTCATCCACACTGCGCCACTTCCGCCAGTGTGCCACCAGAAAAAAATATCCCAGGAAGGTTTTTGTATCTTGTCATGTGATTATAGGCTTCATTACAGAGGGGTGCCAGTGATCGGCACATCTGGGTAATGTTGTACTGTGCATTATCATGTTCAATGTGTTTCCATTCACATACCTGCAATGTCTACAATGTATCCTGTTTGACTTTTGCATCCTAAAGGCCAAAACACACCGGCGGCGTCATATGACGGCGGCGTCACTGACGCAAGTCAAGTGCCACCCCCAACACACACAAAAAGCGTCGCGCTGCAGGGCGTCAACCGGATTTCTATTGTACACTCGAGTCCGCTAGGCTGGGAAGTACAAAATAGCGCTTTTTCAAGGGCGGCGACGCTGGAAAAATAGGACAATAGCGTAATGTGCCGCGGTGTGGGTTTGTAAATAGAAAATAATGGGGGCAGCTGTTTTGACGCGCGTCGTACGGCGCCGATGTGTTTTGGCCTTGAGACTGCTTGAGAGCAGTTGGGATAAGTACACTTGCTCTGGTGTGTTTTTTCCTAGTTCCAATGATTGGCACATCTGGGTGATGCCACCAAATGTCTGTTAGAATGTTGATTGTTTATCCATTCACATCCACTACAATGGCAAAGCAACGCTGGCTCACCGTCCCCATCTTGTACTCAGCTCTCTCTGATGCGTTTGTAGCTGACCACCACAAAAGGAAAAGGTGGGTCTTCCAGCTCCGGTGTATTAATTTGCGCTTGTCATAGTGACTGACTTGCACACCAATCCGTACGATAAGCCTTTAAATATTGATCCTTATTTTATAATTTATCAGACTTCTTTCTCTGCCTGCCTGTCCCTGTGTCCTTTTCATTTTCATCACTTTTTTAATGGTAAAACCTATATGTGAATGCATGAATGAGTCAGATCTGCATACAGCTGGATTTGAAATGAACTGCAGTAACTGGAGACCTAATGCTTTGATAGCTGCTAGGAAACAACAACATTTTATAATGCCTAGTTGTTCTTCTGAGGTAATTTTGCTGAAAGTAGCACAAAAGTAGTGTAATAAGTAATACATTACTCTACACAGAGAGTAATATTGTAAAGTAACATATCACTTTCAAGTTGAGTTAATAAGAAATATTTAATTTTTTACATTTTGAGAATAACTTGCTCAACACTGCAAGTCACTAACTGTATCTGATAAGCACACTGCACCTGGAAACAGTAGTGTTGAGGGCAGTGGGACCTGATCACAACAGCAAAGTTGCGTCCATAAAACCAAAACAATAGGCTGAAAGACACTATAAAAACAACAGAGGGGAACTGGATAATAATTCTCTGTGGGTTCATCACTATGACTGACTCACATGCATTTAATTCATTGTTACTACAAGAATATTGATTACAGCAGCTTCAAAGTGAACTCTTTAGCATCAAGGTGTCAAACTAGGGCAATAATCATCAATAAATTCTAGTTCTCTTTTTCCAAATCCTCATGGAGGTACTCTCTCGTGGCATGATAACTTTCTTACTAACTGCTTTAATCTTACAGTTCTTCTGGAAATTAATTAAAAGATTCAGGCAGAAAGACTACAGTCATTGTAGCTGTGGTTGGTAACATCAACTATGACATTTTTAGTAATGCTGTTGCAACTTGTCAATTTAAAGAAGTGGGTGTGTTTAATCATGATGTTAAGCCACTAAATATGAATGTAATCAAGAGCAGAGAAATCCTTTCAACTCAGTTAATCAAATTCAAGTGCTGATTTCATACAGCTCTCAGAGAACACCATTAAGGAGGTAGTCTTGCTAACTGCTGGCCTCATTCAATGGGGGTTGTTTCTGAAGTGGCCAAGTACTGTAACTAAGTTCATTGCGAGTGCATCACTGATCCAGTTGTATTTCCTCTTGTATTTGATTTAAGGAGGATGAAATGATCTTTGAAGTGAATCTCTTTGCCTCAAGTGTCCTTTCAGAGTGACTTCAGAGGTCTGAGGCAGTTTTAATGTTTTTGCTGACAGTTCTATTTAATATCAAGGGAGAGCTAAGTGTCGATCAGCGGCAGCCGCAATGATCAGCTAGACACTGTGTAGGAGTCTTGCAGTACCTGAGCAGTTATTACGGTCATGCTGAGCTGTAATCAGTGGAGCCTGTCAAGTAGCCACCATTACTTCACTTCATAAGTCTCATATGTGAACACTTATACAAAATGCTGTAAATGAGCAGGAACTTGATTAGGATGAAGTTGATGAGGTTTAAGTTTTGAGTCAAATGTGATTTCTGTGCAAGAGGGAAATGCTTCAATGAGTATGTATGTTTTAATCTTAATAGGAATTATGAAAAAAAAAACCCTCAATGCATAGTTATGATTACATCCCAGTCTGCAAGTCTATTAGAACTTATACTGAAGTTTTGTGCAATTGGTCTGAATTTAAATCATACTCATTTGAAGCAGCCCTACATACAGAAATAGGATTTGATCTGTGTGTCAAGTAAATGTAATTCTAATTTTTCTACAGCGTTTGGATAATAAATAGTCCCGCTATCTCTGAAAAAAGAGAAATGCAATTTTGAAAGGATTCCGATTAAATGGTGAGACCTCTTGCACTTAAATATTTGCAAATCTTCAGTGTTTCTGTGCTGGAGAATGTAGTCTGCATCCCTGAGCTTCAGCTCTTTGCAAAGTCACATTCCAGTTACTGGTGTGCTTTTGCAAGGCCTTTGGCAAAAGGTCAGATGTTTATCATACAGTAAATAGGGGTGATGCTTTCACCCTTGGTAATCTGCTTTCTCTATAGAGCATTTTCTCAGCAGACATAATTTAATGACACCAAATATACAGTATGCCCTTGACTCATCATATCTAAGTAAATCAGTGATCAGAAATCTGTTAAATAAAAAGACAGATAGTACATAGCAAAGTGCTGGAGCCAGTGGGTGTTTCGCCTATTTGGTGAGGTTAATATCTGGGCAGTTGCACTCAAGGCAAGCAGAGTGCAACGTCTAAGTTATGTTACTGGCCCTAGCTAAGTGCACAGATGTAATATATCAAAGAATACAGTATTAAGTGTTTTTACATTACAGTGGCCAGTAAAGTGTCCAACGAGGGCAAGCACACTATGACAGAAACATTTCCATTAGGAGAACACGCTGCAGCTTCAGACATGATGCCTACACAAAAACAATTATGAAAATCCAAAACAAATACAACAATGGAAATATACTGCAAAGGGATAACAAAAAGTGCCACAGAAAGCCAAAACAAATATATTTACACCAAACACTGCAGAGTCAATTAGAATTACAGCCTTGTGATGGTATGCATTTGTGAATCAGTCAGATTACAGTTTGCATCCATGTTTGTCAAAACATGGACGTTTCACACACATGTTCCCCCCGACAGCACAGAAGATCTACAGTCAGCGAAGTTTCAAGGTGGACACTCTAGTTAGAGTCACCAATTCAGTGTCTGACCAAATGTCTCCCCTTCTGTTCCTACGTTATGACATTGAATAATGGCCAGAAAAGTGTTTTTGCAGAACTTAATGATGTCACAGTAAAGTTAGTATTTATTAATACAGTAAATTTTGTCACCGCAACAATGTTGATTATCTTCAACAGCACATATTTGAAAGTCGGCCTTTTGAAAAAAACTCTCCAAAGTAGTTGCCTCCCCATCATTTTTTTCTTCCTAAAAATGCCACTGAGCACAAAACTTATCAAACAGTACATATTTTTTTATACAACAGACAAACCCCAAAGAAGTAAAGCTCTAAAAAAAATTGGAGTTGACTAGATTTTCCACAAGCCATAGATCACACAAAGATAAGAAGTGTCATATAAATTATGTTCACCTATCCAGGAGAAAAATGGTCAACTCAGCATTAGTTTAAATTCCTTTGGTGTGACTCAGATTCTTCCTCCTTTCAACAGCACTTTCCTCATGCTCTATATAAAAAGTTTTTTGGGTGGCATACTAAGGGTTTTTGGTCCTTCCTAGGCTACTATATGTAAAGTGTCTTTGAGAGCTCTGAAAAGCTCCATATACCTTATGTCTAATGTACACAAACATGAGAGGGGTATCAATCTTGTCCTCTTACTCTAGACAAGAAAACAATGGCATAGATTTCCACAAATTACTATTCCTTAAATTTAGGCTTACCTAATTATTCAGCATCACTAATTCTAACATCCACAATCCTGGATAAAGCTGGTAATCACATGGCTCTGTTAAAACCAGGATTCTTCAATCCATCTGTGCCAGTGTTCACACGAAGGAGCTGCACATTTAATCAGTTTCATTACCAGAGGCTACAACATTTATCTCCTTCACAAACTCAAACCATACTAACATTATAGAATGTAAAGTACATGTTTTTGTCTAAATCTTTCGGGAGAATAGAAGGGACCATGTCTGAGTTTGTGTGTCTGTGTTTAACAACCTGACATCCTTGCAGGAGGGGCACGTCCCAGCCGACTCAGGAATGTTTTGGTGAACCCCACTAATGGGGGTGAGGGTGCTCATTTAGCAGCCAGAGAGAGTCTCGTTTAATCCCACAGATGTGTCTTATCAGGGTTTTCCAGTTTTTATTACCTTACTTCCTCTACTCTGTATTCTGTGCCTATTTTTTCTCCTCTGGCAGTACAGATGGAAGTTGGAGAAAGAGAGCGGCGCTGACGTCAGAGTGTTGGCTGCAAGAGAACAGACTCATGCTGCACCACATGAGGTGATAGCACTGGTGGCTGTTAGAAACTTTCAAACTAACTGTAACTCATACAACTGCTAACGGGGGCCTTTTTTCATCCTCACTCATAAACAGTTTTAATTTTTTTAAATTTATTTTTTGGCCTAAAAGGCTAACGCACTATTTTTTTTTTCATATTATTCAAGATCTCTGTGTTCCCTTCTCACCCATCATGCAGGCTTGAAAAAGTTCATGTAATATGCTTGAAAGCTCCAGGAAGAGCTTGTAAGTAGCTTGTTTTATGTTTTTGGGTTGTCCGTCTGTCCCATTCTCAATATGCCATGCAAAAATGCCATGAGGTAATTTCTTCAAATTCAGCACAAACGTCCAGTTGGACTCAACAATGGACTGACTAGATTTTGATGGTCATATGTCAAAGGTCAAGGTGACTGTGACCTTGTCTGTGTCATTCTTGTGAACTCAATATATCAAAAACACCTTGAGGGAATTTTTTTGAAACTTTTGCACAAACATTCACTTGGACTTATTGATGAACTGATTAGATTTTGATAGTCAAAGGTCAAGGTCACTGTGACCTTGCATCCGCCTTATTCTCATAAACACCTATATCTCAAGATCACCTTGAGGGAATTTCTTCAAATTTAAAACAAATGTCCACTTGGACTGAAGAATAAACTGATCAGAATTTGGTGGTCGAAGGTCAAAGATCAAGGTCATTGTGACCTAACAAAAAATGTTTTTGGCCATAACTCAAGATGCTAATTATGACAAAACATCACACAAATGTCTAATAGAATTTAATGATGAAATGATGACATTTATAGCCAAAAGGTTAAAGGTCAACTTCAGTTCAACTTCATAATATAATTCCTGGCCATTACTCAACGTTATAACTCAGGAACAGAAGGGGGGACATTTTGTCAGACACTGAATTAGTGACACTAATCTTGTGTGTCCACCTTGAAACTGTGCTGATTGTGTAGATCTTCTGTGCTGCTGGGGTGAAGATGTGTGTGAAGCATCAATGTTTTTGCAGACATGGATGTAAACTGTAAGAGAAATTTGACTTATGTATCGAGGCATACAACCACAGGGCACCAAATCTAGTTTTACCTAGATTTTAGATTAGTTTAATCAGACATTCAACCCTTTATTCATGTTAGAACACATTAAAAAACATGCCTGTGTTTTCTACTGCATGACAACACTGCAGTTAAAGGTGGAGAGGGCAAGTCTGGAGAAAAACTGTTGATATTTGAACTCAACACCCAAACAAATACATCCCCTCCCGTTAGTGCTCCTTCAGAAGCTCCAGTAGTATCTCCAATGTTAGCTCTGTTACTCATGGGCAAGGACGTGGAAGAGAAAGATTTGTCAGCAGTGTTATGTAGCTCAGTCTGAGCCACTCTGCTTCACATTGACAGAGCCAAGGCTGTGTGTGAGCACTTCTTTTTTTCAGCAAAACACAAAAAGGACAGCAAATGGACAATGAACACGTATTTGATGAATTTTACAAAAAGTGTACTGTTGAGAGTAACAGACTTAACCTTGAAGTGTAAACAGGGTTATCTCAGAGATCTCATATTCAGACTTAATGTATTTAACTTGAATTCACTACTGAGACATGACACTACATATAAGTAGGGTGAAATTGCATACTAATAAACATAACCATGAAAGTTCCCCAGTTGATTACTAGCAGTTAGACAATTTTTCTAAAATGTTATGTGTAAATATGCAGATGAGGCATTATCTAATTGAAAATACACCATTTGCATACATTTCCAGAGCAGATTCTGAACTAAAATACACACCTCAATGTGTATTTTGAATGTTTTCTTTCCATTATTCTGAAAAAAAGTCACATTATGGAAGCAGAATAGCCCTGGGGTGTCCTGCCTTAACTGATCTGAACAGTTTCTCTCCATATAATGACTCTGCAAACGCCAGTGGGTGGAGTTCGAGATTCCCCAAATGTAGCAGTAGAGGCTATATGGATGATAAGATGGAGTGCAGACCCCCTATAGCCCCCACTGCCTTGAATCTGCAGCAGCAGCCTCTACTTTATATGAAAAAAGAGCAGGACATGGTGGTCTGACAGAGACTAAAGCCAGAGAAGATGTCATAGGTGGGAGAGATGCAGGTGATGGAGTGGACTGAAAAACAGAGTGAGAGAGATGACGTGCTGAGAAGGGGCAGCAAAGGCACTGAATGAGGGAGGAAGAAAGGAGGTGGAGTGAAAAATAAAGGAAGAATTTGAGGTTGATGGAAGAACACAGAGGACCAGAATCACTAAACCTGCCTGCTTTGAGCTGCATTCTACGCCTGGAGACCTTTCTTATTTATCAAACAGCAGAGCCAATCTGAAAACTAGTTTAGGTCATCTGATGCACACATTGCATCAATTCATTGGAGTGCATCTCTCTCCTTCATGTATGTGCATTGAAGGCAGAATGCAGCAAAGACATGGTTGGAGACACCATATATACTTTCTATATACAGTCTTTACTTTCTAAACCTTGATTGGAGTCCACCTGTGTTCAATTAAATTAAGTGGACATGATTTGGAAAGGCACTCACCTGTCTTACAGCTTATAATACATATAAGAGCAGAAACGAAGCCATGAGATGTAAGGAAGTGCCTGCAGAGCACAGACAGGCTTGTGTGGAGGCACAGATGTGGGGAAAGCTACAACAAAAAAAATCTGTTGCATAGAAGGTTCCCAAGAGCACAGTGGCCTCCATAATTCTTAAATGGAAGATGTTTGGAACAACTATTGTTTGTGCCATTGATTGTGCATCCGGGCATGCACACTGTAATCTGTGTTCAGAGAAAAAAACATGGCAATGGGGTCCTGGACACCTGTCCTGGATTAATTTCTTGTGGTCTGCACGACTCTGTTAGGAGAAGTGTTGGTCACACCGGCCAGCAGTGTGGTTTTATTCCATGGGCTGTAAAACTGCAGATAAAATGCAAATGCTGAAGCTCTTTACAGGCACATACTGAGTTTGAGTTCGAGTTTATTTACATTAAGGCTCACAGTAAAATGAACAGATGCAGAATTTACATTAAGGAAAATTACATATGATCTTACATTTAAATTTAAAGAAACATTTACATTTAAAAAGATGTAAAAACTATACCCATCTAGATACACACATGCACCCATACATTCATACTCATACACACTATACATACACTTTAATTGTGATAAAGTCTATCTTAACTTTAAAAATAGGAGGCTTGGAGCTTTGTCACAAAGCAACAGTTTTTTGAGGTACTGGAGGGAAAGTCAGAGACATAATTATAATTGCTGCATAAATTAAGTTTTGGTGATGTCGGTTCAGATAGAACTAGTTTGACCTGCAGTTGTGTCACTGGACGTATTTTAGGCCATAAAAGAAGCCAAAAAAATGAACCAGTGTGAATACACACTGTGCCCAATAATTACTGAAATAGCAGATATTAGTGCACCGACCTCCTGTTAAACCAATTCAGTATCAATGGGGCTTTTTGGGTTACTGGCTATTGTGAAGACAGGCTTTGAAGGGCTTTGACTAACGGTGGCACAAAAGCAGCATGACTTGAAAAAGCCAGGCCAGTGTTTGGAGATAATTATTTGGCTGGATTTTGCCAGATGGAAATCCAGGCTACATTGAGTGGAAAAATAGACGGTTTTCTGTGTTTTTCTGATAAGTGTGAAAATATAAAATGTCTCTGGCTCTTTCTTTTTAATTGTTCTTGTAGATTATGAACAGGGATATAGTGTAGGTTTAGAAAACAGCTATTGGAAGTTGGAACCCTTAACCTCCTGAGACCCGAACTTTTGTTTGGTTCGCATTTTTAATTTCTCCTAGCTATTTTGGGATTAGTAGGACCCTATAAGTATAACAAACGAAACACTGTCAATGACAATAAAGTCCCAATGTATTCAAACAAGTACTTGCTAATTAACAGAGTCTTAGCTTCTTACTCTAGCTAAAATTGGTCAAATTTGTTGGCATATCAAACTACAAACATTATTAATCATAAATAAACAAGTTTCAATGATAAAATGTGATCACGTTTCGGACCTTGTCTACTTTTGTGCTGGGGTCAGCTGCAGACTGACTTGGCAGAGATAACTGCCATTTTGTTTTTACATGGATTGGTGTATTGTGCTCTTACTACCACTAGATGGCACCAACAAGTGTCCATGAACGAGGACAACAGGTCTTAGTTAAGCAGAATGAAGCATAAGGTCAAGTAAACCCAAAATGTGATGTCCACATATGAGACTGTAAAAATAATGGGCACAACTACTGTGATGTCACCCATTGGTTTGTGGACTCCTGTTTTGGAGCCTCAAGTTTGGCATTTCAGCCATTGCCGTCTTGTTTTTTTGTTTGTTTTTTTGATTTAGCCAAAAGTGACCATATCTGAGAGGAAGAGCAAGAGTTGGATCTGACTAAGGCCGAGGACACTATTGGCAGGCAGCCTGTCACTCACAGCGACCCACTCTCAAATGTGCATAACTTAAAGGGAAATTTCGGTTTATTTCAACCCATCTCTTATCGTCCTAAATTTGTTTCAAGTGACTAGTGACATAGAAATAATAGTTAGCATGTTAGCCGTTAGCCTAGATACAGCCGTAGCGTCAGACCTGTTAAAACGTAATTGAACGGGCATCCTTTCAAGTGCAAAGTTAGTCCACTAAACAAGCTTTTTCTCCACAAAGA
>NC_065510.1:23993783-24000309 GCF_006386435.1 Epinephelus moara | reverse complement strand
GAGAGAGAGAGGCACAACAGGTAACGTTAGAGGACGAGAGAGGAGGAATGGCTGCTGGAAGGCTTTAGCTCTGGAGATCGGTGCTGTAACGTTACCTGTGAATGCTGTGCCCCGTTGCCCACAGAAGAGGAATACCTTTGTTACAGCCTTAGCTAAATGGTAAACAACAAACATGGCAGCACACCGGTAAGGTAAGACAACACGTTTACATGTCGTTTTCTATATGTTCTCTGACATTTATCCTAACGATATGAGGCGGTCTTTGTGGAGAAAAAGCTTGTTTAGTGGACTAACTTTGCACTTGAAAGGATGCCCGTTCAATTACGTTTTAACAGGTCTGACGCTACGGCTGTATCTAGGCTATCGGCTAACATGCTAACTATTATTTCTATGTCACTAGTCACTAGTCACTAGTCCATGTTGGCTTAATTTTTTGGCTTCAGAGGTTGCTGCTTGGTAGGAACCTCTTCCTGTGAGACCTGGGTTTAGATTTGTACTCTAGGGTTCTCATTGGTTGGGCTAATTAAGTTGGGATATGTAGTAAAACTTGAATGCTCTTCTTCTTCTTTTCTGGCTTCTTTTTATAGGCTATAATGCCAGTTAGTCTTCAGTTCATTGTGTTATACATGTAGGTAAAATGTACCACAGATTGATAGCAGAGAGGCCATTAGGTTGTAATCCCCCAAGTCATCACTTACCACCAGTAGCTCCTTAAAATTTACCTTAGCTCTGGCATTCTGCCAGTCCCAATACAAGTGAAATGTGTCGGATTTTTAAGGGCATTTTCACACCTATTTCACTTGCTGTTGTCCCAATCAATGGATTTGTTGCTAAATTGGTAAAGCTTGATTTCTTTTTATACAAAAAAAATTTAAATCAAAATGCCTCACTAAAAACCACATGAGAACGTTCACTCTGCTCATTGATGTGTCTGAGGCAGAACCCAGAAAGTAGAAGGTCCTGTACATAATCCCATCCACCCAAACAAGGCAGTAAACTGTTTTCTGTTCATGCCAGACCTCAACTTCTCAGGTGCACCCAGCTACAGGAGCCATTTACTGTAGCTTCAGCTTGCAGAGTGCACCTTGTAGTTAGGTCAGATCAAGAAAACTGAACCGTTCAAGAATTTATTTTTGTAACTCGACCAAAAGCACCATATCCAGGGTTTTGGTGCAGTTGTTCTGGTACGCCCCTGAGTATGCTTGATCTGTCTTTAAACTGCCCAAACAAATCATACCAAGGAGGAAAACTGAGCAATTCAAGAGGACCAAACAAAACAGGTTTGAAAACCTACTTAATAAAAATCCCTAAATAAAGGGTTTTAGACCCTGAACTTAACCAGCACAAGATGAATCATGATCATATTATTTAAAAATTGAAGCAGAGAAAGTACTTTAGAAACAGAATAAAGGCAAAGGTATGAGCAGTGGTGTAAAGGTATACCTGAAAAGTAAATGCCAGAAGTTCAGATACAGTTTTTGACCTTGTAGCCTCTAAATATTTTAGTGTTTCCTCCTCATTTATTGTGTGTGTGTTCTGTGGTGAGCTGCTGCATGCAGTGGCCCTCACAGGAATATAAAAAGTTATATTGAGATAAAATGGACTTAATTGGATATCATGGCTAGAAATCAGACTCATTACTGTGATTCATATCTTTACCTGTGGAGGCTGATGAATCGCCTCGGTGAGTAAGGAGGTCCGCAAAACTAGAGAAATGGACTACAATCCTTGTGGGAAAACTCCTGATTCAACAAAAATCTTACTTTTAGCTTTGTAGCGTCTTGTACTATCATTGATAAAGATATGATCTGGTGGGTCATTCATTGGTTTTTAATAAAGAGCTGTTAATCGTCCTGTCTGTGTGATTACAAAGCCATCAATATTCATTCACTCTAGTGCCAGTTTAGCTCAGGTCCACTCAATTTAGAGGTGTGTTCTCATTAACATTAGGTTAATTGCTCTGAAAGGCTGCTCCCAGTATACATATAATGTGCTTAAAGTCACATGACTGCTTACCAGCCTTTGCCAAGATGTGTTTATAGAACAAATAATGAGAGGAGAAAATAATTACAAGAAATGATTAAACACTAAATAGTGCCATGTGGTTATGGCAGTCACTTATAAATTAAAAGTAGTAAGACAAAGTTTGGCAACTGGTTACCTAGCAACAGATACCTTGACAGGGGCTGAAATATTCAGCTATATTTAGGCCTCTGGACTTACATAGACTGTTGCCAGGATGTTAAATGAATCATTTTTACATTTTGAAATATACAAACTATTTTATTTCGTGTAGTGCTTATTCTGTTCACCAAGGCCTGCAGAGAGAGATGTGTTCAAATTCAGAGGCCAGACAGGATGCAGTCCAAGAAAGTGGGTCCTTCAGGCAGTTGGAAGGCCAACCTGAACCTGCACCACCTCTCTAAAAAGAGACCAAAATAAAAGGTTTGTGTGGGCGGCTCTGTGCATGTCATAAAGTGAAACATTTCCAACTTTATCACCACTTTGCCTTTAGACAATCAAGAATGTGTCAAAACCAGGGGTAAAGGTCAATATATCCATATAATTTCTGTTATATGATAAACAATATGTTGAGGCTGCTCATAAGATCAACAAAGAAAACAAAGAGGTGATGTTGTCTGTATATTTTTCCTGTGCAGTTTATACTTTATAATTTAGAGTAACATGAGGTACTGACTTGGTTCCATTAAAGTTTCTGTAATTCTGGAGGAAGATAGTTGATTGATGAGTCTCATTCTCAGGACCTTATGTTGGTAGACAGACTGAACCACCAACCCAAAGCAGCAGGAATCACAGTGACGTGTCTCCTCACTTTCCTCACTCGCTTCTTTTCCTTGCATCTCAGTCCCACCCACGGGAGGCAAGGACGAAGGAGCTGAAGCTGCCAAATGAGAAATCCTTGGTTTCATAGCGTTAGTCAGCGTCAGTTACATGTAACTTGGCAATAACTTGGCATATGAGCTACACCTAGATGTCACGCCATCCACCATCTCTTTCACCTCCTGATCACAGAGCCAGCTTATATTATGTCACTCAAGAAACACTGATATGATCCGTATAAATAGTGCAAATGTAACATATTGATGGTTCGGAGAGACGTGCAATACCAACACTCTTCTGGTGGTCGGGCTGTTTCAATGCAGTTGTTTGGTATGCACCCAAGTGTGTTTGTTGTGATCTCATCAAACCAGCAAAGTTCCAGGATGCGAAATGGATCGGATCTCCACCAGCAAGTTAGCAAGGTGCTTGCAGTACAGGGGAAAGCAAAACACTTTTCATCTGCACACACTGATGACACAGTGCTGGTTGAAAATTGGCAGTTTCCCTTTAAGATATACAGCAAACTGATTGAATCTATCAGCAGAATGTAGGCTAACTCTGCTGAAATCTGTATTTCTTTCTCATTAATGACGAGCTTGTGTCATTTCTTAATCCATATTTTACTTGTAAAGCCCTCTCAAAAGGTATCAAAATAATTTTGGTGCTCTGTTATAAACACAGTATCAGTCTTATGACGCTTTCTTTTGTGTGTTTCATTGCACTTTTGCACAAGTTCCACTGGTTTGTTTCCACCAATGGTTTAAACTGAACAGGTGCAGCAGTATTAATGACATTCAAAATTTAGCGTTACATTTATTTAGCAGATGATCCTGTGCTTTACAGTGGTAACACAGACAGACTGATTAAATTACTAAATTTCACATAATTGGTAAGAATTTTGTTTTTGCAAGATTTCCCTGGATGCAAATTTTCCCCAACAACCAAGTTAAAAGCGAATTTATCCAGATTTTTTTGTGAAGGCTGCTGAGCCCAACGGAAGCAATGATCAGTGTATTTTCAAGGCTGGTACGTGTAGTTGTATATATGAAGAAAATCCCTGTCGCTTGTTCAGGTTTATTGGAGATTATTGTGTGTATGTATTCTGTGTTTACTATATGAATGGGCGTGTGATCATATGTGTGTGTGTTGTTGTGAAATACATTACATCAGATTATTGCAGAATGTTATGGTCCTGCCTAGTTTAACAGGTTTAGCTTGTAGGGTGAGTGTGGTGCATTAATTTCTGGGCATTCTTACAAAACCACCCACACACTGGGCTTTAATGCCAGTCGTGGTGATCAGACACTTTGAGAGGTAGCTTCAAATACTTTATTCTGATGTATGCTGTTTTTGAACTCCTTTTGCATTCTGCACTTAAATAAACAAAATGCCACTCACCTCCTAAAGAGACTCATCAGGAAGCTGTTTAAAATCAGTGGTTCGCACTTTTAACCTGATTATCCCTGTCAAAGGATTTTTGGCATTGAGTTTTCCCAAGACTTTCACATGAAAGCATTTTCTTGTGATTCTTTTGTTATTGTGCTTCTTATTAAAGGGCCTGTAAGTGTTTTTTTTTTTTGTTGAAATTCGTGTTTAATGGCTCTACATTCTGACAGCCATCCCTGAAACACAGTGTTTGATCATTACCATGAGTCCTTCTGCTGTGCAGTAAACAGAATTAAATTTTCTGGTATCCTGTTCCCACTTTATCCAATCCGGAGAGAAGGCACTACAAAGAGGAGATCCTCTCTTTGTGGCAAAACAGGCAGGCTAACATTACCTATTCCAACACTCCCAGAACAGTTTTTATCACCAAATATGCAAAGCAACTGAAGAAAAGACAACAACAAAACAAAGCCACCAGAAAAAGAGACAACAGTCATGCACAACCTGCATTTATTTTGGTGTGGCTTTCAGGGCTGGATTGGCCATCTGGGATATAAAGGCACTTTAAACAGGTAGAAAGGCCTGTAGTTTTTTGTTAATTGACACTGAGTTGGCCCAGTCACATCATTGAATCTGTCCCACTCTGGGCGCAGTGAAATAGTGCATCTGCAAAGAAAAAAAGAGTGCCACTCATCATATCTGTACATTAGATTATTTTTATTTTACAACTCTGTTTCCATTTTATTGAGGCATAAAGTTATTTCAAGTTAGAGGTGGGACACTTTAGCCCTGTTTCCACCAAGTAGTACGGTACAGTTCAGTTCAGTACACTTTTTTTCCATTTCCACCATGAAAAGTTGTGGATGGTACTGATGGAACCGTTCCATTCCATCACCATTTTTGGTCACCCCTCTCTGTTGAGGTACCTAGCACACAGATCGGGTACTAAAAGGTGGAGCTGTGAACACTGCAGTCTGTTGATTGGTCAACAGCAGACAGTCACTCTGCTCAGGGCTGAGTTGTGGCTGGATTTGAGGCTCATGTAACCACTGTTCATACTGTGGGCTGGATTTGAGGCTCATGTAACCACTGTTCATACTGTGGAGAGTAAAAATGAAAGGATGCTGGAGTCAGAGAAACAAATAACTTAATTCATGGGACCCACTTTTAAGGTGGAACGTTAACTCGTTACGTTACTCAGTGCACAAAGTGACAATACATATCAATCAGCGCACCTTAAATTTCACTGTGACAACTTTGTCCATTACTTAAGTCTTTATATGACATACAATTTTAGTAATGAGTGGATCCTCAAGCATTTATTGATTTCGACCAGATTATGTGAACTGCATATATTCTAAATCTCACACGGAGATAAAAAAAGTATTGCGGAGCGCCGTTCCTGCAGGCGACGGAATACCAAACCCCTGACTTGGCTAAGAAGGACTCAATGCACAAACCCGCTATTTTTGAAAATCCTATTGACAGAGACTCTCACTGCAGCCTGTTTTATTTTGTTCTGAAAACGTTGGCATGCAGTCTCGTTCTGTGGATGATAAACGTAGTACAGACCGATAAAGAAGGAAATACAGTGAGTGCTGGACGGAGCAGTGAGTGAAAACAACCCCCGCCCACATGAAAGAGTACTGTTTGCGATGGAAACACTCGGGTACCATGTCTGAAGGGTTATTTTTGGTTCCAAAGGTACCATACCGAAAGTGTTTGGTGGAAACGGATTTTGACCGACAGGTTGTCAGCGAGTCAGATCAACCCCTCACTCCTCCACACCTCCACCTTCTCATTTAAATATGGCCACTTCTGACTGCAAAATACCAAGATGGCAACAATCAAAATGCCGAACTCAAGGCTTCAAAATGTGGGTCCATAAACCAATGGAAGGCTTTATGGTAGCTACATCCATTATTTTACACAGTCAGTGGTATCCCGTGGTGGACCTGGAGGCTGTAATTCCACTGTTTGGTCACACTTTAAGGCTTAGCTCTGTTCTTGGAAGCTTAAGGGAAACGTGGGGAGCAGGAAGTTAACAAGAATGGACAGAAAGTTTGCAAAAATGCTGATATTGCTTACACTTCCTCTAGCTCCTGTTTTAACTGTTTGATTTGGTTTTGTCAACTTGTTTTTGAAGTTTTATGTTTTTGTTTTTTCCATTAGGTCTTGCGTCCAAATTTAATTTCTTCAACTGAATTTCTTCAACTGGCCACTCTTTTGTGTCTCTCTCTTTTGCTCTCTCTCTCTCTCTCTCTGTCACACACACACACTCACTCACACACTGACAAAA
>NC_065510.1:23951320-23993712 GCF_006386435.1 Epinephelus moara | reverse complement strand
CACACACACACACACACACACACACACACACACACACACACACACACACACACACATTTTGCTCATTGAATTTTCTTTCAGTTTTATCCTGCACTGCACATTATAACATTTTTTGAAAGATGTCATAGTTTATGAATAAATTTAATTTATTTTTATCTCCCCTCCCTCCATTTTCTTCATTTCCTTCCATATTTTATTTCCTTGCTCCCCTCTTCTGTCTCTGTTCTTGACTCTTGACCGAGTAATAAATCATTCAGTCCAGTTGAAGGAGCTTGGAGCACACTCACATGGTCTCTGTGACCTAGAAATACTAGCAGCTTTCTTCTCCACATGGTTGGCTCTTTGACAGAGCTCTTTCACGTCAGCTCTGGCCCTGTGAGGTCTGCCCTTATCTTCTGGGCACACTCTTGCTGTCCTTTCTACTGAGATACACTGTAAGAAAATCAGACAGTATTCTGTATGCACGCACCACATAAGTGTTTTATGTGTTCTCATAAGTGAGGACAGAGAAAATGTTTCTACGTACTTTATTCACACTAAAAAATAAGCTCTTATTTTGACTGAAGTTATCAGAGATGGTTCTGCACTCTGAGCTGTTTGTTAATCACATAATAACATGTATTAAAGTTGCAGTGTGAGGGATGTAGTCACTTCTAGCGGTGAGGATTGCAGATTGCAGCCAGCTGAAACTTCTCCCATGTGGCAAGGGTGAACTTCTGGTTAGAATCTCTTAAGTGTTCATTGTTCGTGAGATCATTTCCTCCTCAAAACAAATAGATCAGGTGATTTAAACTTAAGGTAACACTTTACTTGAAGGTATCTACAAAAGGGTGACATGGTACTGTCATAACTATGACATGACACTGTCATGAACTTGTCATAAGCATTATATACATGTCATAAACGTTTATGACTGCTGTCATTAAGTGTCATTTGGTTTTTGTAATGACAAGCTGACATTGTTTGGGTTGTCTTGATTATGACAACTTGACATTAAAGGGAAATTTCAGTTTATTTCAACCTGTCTCCTATCATTCTAAATTTGTTTCAAGTGACTAGTGACATAAAAATAATAGTTAGCATGTTAGCCGTTAGCCTAGATACAGCCGGGGTGCATAGTAGCGTCAGACCTGTTAAAATGTAAGAGAACGGGCATACCTTCAAGTGCAAAGTTAGTCCACAGAACAAGCTTTTTTTCCACAAAGACCGCCTCATATCGTTAGGTGCCATGTTTGTTTACCATTTAGCTCTGCTTTCCAAAGCATGGCCGAAATATCGCGAGAACAAGCAGCGATCTCATACCGTGCCTGAAATCTCGCGAGCTCTAGATAAAGCCCAGCTGGATACTACTCCAGGTGGAGGTGTCTCGTCCTCGGTCACATCCAGACCTTGAAAATAAGGCTGCAACCGGTCCCATTCCTTGCAACAGAGGCATTCCTCTTCTGTGGGCACTGGGGCACAGCATTCACAGGTACACCACCAATCTCCAGAGCTACGCAGCCTTGCAGCAGCCATTCCTCCTCTCTCGTCCTCTACCTGTTGCGCCTCTCTCTCTCTCCTCCTCCGTTCTTCAATTTCACGAAGCTCTTCGTCAGTGTATTCTGGCTCAAATAAATAAGGGCGGCCATCAAACTCTGCAAAATCAAATTCCTCCTCCACAAAGTCGAAGTCTGGCAAAAAGTCAGCCATTATTCTATAAATCTTTCATAAAATAAATGAATGAACTTTTCAGGCTACTGTCCGGTTCTGCCTTCCAGCTGTTGCTGCTTGTTCTCGCGAGATTTCAGGCACGGTATGAGATCGCTGCTTGTTCTCGCGATATTTCGGCCGCGCTTTGGAAAGCAGAGCTAAATGGTAAACAAACATGGCAACACACCGGTAAGGTAAGACAACACGTTTACATGTCATTTTCTATATGTTCTCTGACATTTATCCTAACGATATGAGGCGGTCTTTGTGGAAAAAAAGCTTGTTTAGTGGACTAACTTTGCACTTGAAGGGATGCCCGTTCAATTACGTTTTAACAGGTCTGACGCCACTATGCGCCCCGGCTGTATCTAGGCTAACGGCTAACATGCTAACTATTATTTTTATGTCACTAGTCACTTAACACAAATTTAGGACGATAGGAGACAGGTTGAAATAAACCGAAATTTCCCTTTAATTAAAGTGACATTACCAGAAGATTTCTTTGTCATAACAATAATACTCATTATGTCAACTTGTCATGAACACAAAAAGAGGTGCATTTCTTGTCATGTCAAGTTGTTATGACAAAGATATCTTCTGGTAATGTCATCCTGGTTAATGTCAAGTTGTCATAATCAAGACAACCCTAGTCTCTATATACAGACTCTACATTCAGTGAATTTAGAGTCTGTAGCCAAACCCCGGAGATCTTGCCTCCGGAAGAAGAATGGAAGAGCTCTGGTTTCCGGTTGTAGGCTGTTTGTAGTCCGCGTGATATTGATCAATCACGTTTGAGCCGGCTGCAGTTGTTGCCAGGTTAAACAGTCCGTGCGGTGAACTAACGAGGCGGAACATAATTGGCGTCACTGCAAACTCTGAATCCATCGCAATGGTTCAGCATATTTACTTATATATAAACGGAAGTCGGAAACGGAAATTCGCCTCCTCCGCCCAAATCAAAGCAGAATGTCAAAAAATCGGGGGTCTGCCCCCAGAGGCTGTATCGCCATCTGCCGGAAGTCAGACGCCGAATACAGCCGATGGGTTCCGAAAATGAGACAACCCAAACAAATTTAATGTCAGCTTGTCATGACAAAGACAACTTCTGGTAATGTCACTTTAATTAATGTCAAGTTGTCATAATCAAGACAACCCAAACAATGTCAACTTGTCATTACAAAAACCGAATGACACTTAATGACAGCAGTCATAATAACGCTTATGACATGTCCATAATGTTCATGACAGGTTCATGACCGTGTCATGTCATAGTTATGACACTGTCATGTCACTCTTATGTAGATACCTTCAAGTAAAGTGTTACCAAACTTCAAACACTATATAAAGCAGTGTCACATTATAAATCTCAAAAGCTGTTTGGCTCGTTGCAGAGGGGTTGGTTTGTCCGTTTTGGGCTACTGTAGAATCATGGTGGGGCAACATGGCAGACTCAGTGGGCAAGGACCCATGGATGTGATATGAATGGCTCAATCTAAGGTAACAGAAACACGTCAATTCTTATTTTCAGGCAATTAGAAACTTAAGAAAACATACTCCCAGTTCTGCCAGTTTCTGCCACAAGTTGATTCACTTGTAAAATTAAAAGCAACCACCTGCAATACAGTGGTTCCAAACAGAAAGTGAGCATCATCACAGTCATGAGCAACAACAGACCCAGAGCATGTTTGAAGTGGCTCAGCACACCACCAACCACTGAAGTGAGGCTGTGCCAAAGTGTAATCTCTAGTCTTTTGATGAATTAAGCAAATCAATGCTGCATTCAAAATTAAATGGCAATCCTGAACACTAGACAGAGAAACTATGTGAGGGAGGCTGCAGTGCTGTGATCCTGTCTTTGAGTGGGCTTTTTTCTATTTTTCTTGCTTTGTTTGTTTGTTTGTTTCATTTCACCTTTCTACAGTGAGATACAATTGTTAACCAGAAAGCTTCAAACTGGTTGAAAAGATTTCCGCACACTTACATCTATGCAGTGTTTCACTTCACCGTTGAGCTCTCTGTCTGTTAGACTTTGATCAGAGTCCAGTAGACCGAAAGCACTTATTGATGTTTCAAACACCTTGCCAAAACTACACTGGATGGAGCGCTGGTCATCCTGTATCATAGCTAAAAAGTAGTAGTAAATTCTTTGTTGCATTTTTAGAAATGATCAGCATTCATGAATTAATTTCCTAACCGTCATTTTCAGGTGTTGGTTTACATAATCAAAATCACAGACACACAACAAAACATTTCTACAGGTATCTGGCTTACTTTCTAATCCAATAAAATATTCACTGAAGCCCTAATGAAGCTACTATTAGTTATGACCACAGCATTACATTACTGTTAAACCCCCATCTGATTACTGTACTTTTAGCCTAATAAAGCAAATATTAAATTATTTGAATTACAGTGATGCTGCAGCTTTCACAGGAACGCTATAATTAACAGCAGAATAAAGAGCTTTTCAATAAGGAGGGATTATTTGAGAGTATATAAGTACTGTATCTATATGTTGGCAACAGAGGCTATAGTGGTTAGACCTCATTAACGAGAGCCTCTTATTAAATAACGGCCCATGAAGACTGGAGAGCAGGGTCCCCATGATTCTGCTGAGGGTGAAGTTAAATGACAGTCCACTGAATGGGAACATCCTGAAGGTCACAGTGGGGATGGAGAAGTGGTCGGTTGTGCAACAACTAGATCTGAAAGACATATTCCTAATGATATTTAAAGTCTCTCTTATCCTACTTTCTCAATTAACTTGTTATTATGAGCAATGTGGTTCTACATCAACACACAGTGTTCTGCCAAATTACAAACCATTTTGGTTATTTCATATGCAAGATTTGTATGTCTTTGTGTTTTTGTCTGTGCTCTTCTCGTTCTATGGAAATGGGTGGGGCTCAGTTGGTAAAAGGTGATATCATATTCTACTACAGTCCTTGTTGCTTGGAACGATCTGCAGGCCAAGCTCAAACTTGAGACCCTTATCTCTTTAAATTGTAAACTTAGAATAAAGGAAGTGGTCACTGTTGGCTGCAGTTGCTTCAATTAACGAAGAAACCCATGACTAAATGTTGCTGCCTTGTTAATGCACTGTATTATGTAATCTATTTTTGACACATTTTTGCTGTTGTGATTTGATGATGACATCCTGGTGCTATATGACTCTGTCTTGGCCAAGTCTCAGAGCCAGTGTTTGGTTTGTCCGTTTTGGGCCACTGTAGAAACATGGCAGTGCATGGCAGGTATCTCCATGGACGAGCATCTGCACCATTTGTAGATATAAACAACTCATTCTAAGGTAAGGAAAACATGACTATTCTTATTTTGAGGTGATTATACACTAACGAAAACATCTCTCTGTATTATATTCAATTTCTGCCAATATATTCCCCTAAATCCCACACACTGGACCTTTAACCATTGAAACCAAGTTTTCAGGGGCTTTAAGGAAACAGCATATAAGTACAGATTTGGATATGAGAGAGACTTTCACAGACGTGGAGATGGAGAAGGTTAGTGCAGGTAGAAATAACAGATATTTACCTGTGGAATAAATGAAAAAACATCATAGAGTGGATAGGCATATTTATTTGAATGTTGTCCAAAACTTCATTGCAAACTAAACAATACTGGCAGCACACAGAATGAGTGTATGACCAGACTCGGTCACTAGATCAAAGGTGCATAAAATTCTGGTTGCACTCTGTAAACACATTTAGTATTTAACAGCTGAAATCTCTGCTCTTTTAAACTCAAAGAACTTAGAGCACCACTGAGCTGCACTCTTAGGGATATATCACAAAGCAGTCTTAGTCAGAAGGTTGAACTTATCTTGGTAAGTTACATTTCTTTACCTGTATTTCATGAAGCAAGCCTGTGGTCAGAGGTTCAGCAGATTGTGGGCTATATTTCGTGGAGTTCACAAGGGAGAGCATGGTAGATGAGGCATAAGAAAAGAAAATGCTTTAGTATGCTGAGGTGTTGGTAGGGTTGGACCGGCTACTTTGGAAGGCCAGGCTGCGCCCGCAGGGAGCTGGTTGCAATAGGTCTGTAGTCCACGTTAACACTAGCAGGTGAATTGGACATTCAGCAGCAGCAGTGTGAGCCAGACTGACTGAGGAGGAGGTTCTCTGACTGGGGCACAAAGTTGCTCAGACAGGTACCCTTGAGTGTTATTAAGTCAGAATGGCTGTGTGACTGCAGAAAGCTTGCTGGTGCATTGTTTACCAGCACTGTGCTTGTTTTATTGATTTATTAACCTTTTAATACGTTTGTTTGTCAGCATTGCATGCTAGTGGTTACATTGTTTGTCACCATAATTGCTTTGGCTGAAAAGACATAATAACAACTGAGGATCAAAATAAGAAAATCTATGTTGCAACTGAGCTAGAAAGAACTCACTGTGCAAAGGTGTACACAAAGTGCGGACACACACTGTTCTCAGGTGTTGGTGAAAATATCTGCTGATATAATGTGTTTTCTGAGGCACTGAATGGGCTGTTTTCAGCTACAGTAGAGGTGTCAGCTGTTGTATTGCTGTTGAGAAGAGCGGATGCAGGCAGGCACACACTCTTCTGCCCTCATCACTCCGTGTGTGTAGGTGCACAGCTATGCAGCGGCTTTACACATTTACAATCAAAGTTAATAAGAGAACCACTGAGATTTTTGCAGGAAGCAGTCGTGAAACAGTGAGAACAATGCTGGTCAACAAATTCAGTGATTAAAAATCAGACAAAAATGAGACCATAAATAAGCTACAGACCAACTCAAACAGCAGAATAAATGTTGCCATCTTATGTGTCTGTATGTGTTACAGTTGTGCGTTTGATAGCTAATAGATATATTGAAACCTTTTGTGTCTTCATGTTTCAATTTTCAATTTTATGTCATGACAATGCTGTGGTTACTGTGCAGTTGCGTTTTGGCATTAAAACTATTTTGATAAGGTTGGGAAAACATCATGTTTTAGCTTAGAATACCTAGTTTGATCTCCACAAACACAGCTGGACATGCCCTGAACTCTCATTGAAAAACACCTTTTAGAAACTCAGCTCATATATGTAATCTGAACTATGTCATATGTATTGTTATGATAGCTTTATTGATAGTATAATGAACATCTTGTGGGTGTGGTATAGGCAGGTGGTAGGAGGCAGGGTCAACACTGATGTCACACTCGGGGGTTGGTGATAATGACTCATTAGCTGCTATTAGCCACACCTGGGGGGAGAGCTGGAGAGGCCTTTGAGCTGAGCGGGCATACCACGAGGGACACGCCCGAGGCAAGACATTCTGAAGACAAAAGAGACTACACCACAAATTATCCATGTAAATACACACTCACTTTGAACAACCACAAAGAAGAGTGAGCTGGCCGACCGACTGGTCCGACTGAACAGAACCTGAGGGGTGTCCAGCGGAGTTCTCCGAGCAAGCTGGTCACGAGGAGCAAGAGCAGTGGCCTGGCAGTGAGTCAGACACACACACCCTCCAGATAGGAAAGGTCACACTCACCCAGAGAAGTCCAGGTTCATTTTTCACATGTCATGCAACACATAGGGAGAGGCACTAAGTTACAGGCTTGCTAGCCTTGGTTGATGTGGTTTCACGAGATACATTTAGCATAGCAGTGTGCAGAAATGCAATGTATCCTTGCACAACTGCCCCACAAATGATGCTACATACTTAACGTAACGTTACGTAGGTAAGATTGAGGAAAAGAAACATGGTGACGTAACTCAACATTCACTTGGTTTTACACAGTTCCAAACACTGGTCTCCAAGGGGAAAGTCCTGTGTTTGTTTGACCCATCCACCACCTCAACCTGCCTCCTTACAGGGACTACTTATGTCTGTACCCCTGTCAGCGCATTGATCACAGCCTACCCAATTTTGTGAGATACACATGAATTACTCGCTCATTAGTACATGAGTTACATACAAATTGTGGTGCATTACTTTTTGTTGGAAGGCTACACGTACAAACAGTGTACAAGAACAGCCTGCAGAAATTTACAATGCAAGTATTTTATTCTAGTGGCTGGACAGTGTAACAAGAGACTACAACTATGCTAATGACTCTGTGAGGCTAAAGTACAGCTGAGGCTGATGGGCATGTCCTTAGTTTTGCAGGTATCTGGTCATGAGCCGATGTATTAGACAAATTGAAAATCTGACAATATGGTAGCACTACTGGAAAGGTCAGGGAATCACCAAAGTTACTACTGATTATACTGGGGGTAACATAAATGTCTGATATTGGCATTCACAGAGGCATGCCCATAGCATGGATAACATACCACAACAAGGAAACTTCACATACTGTGTATAGTGGCTGTAAAATCAGTTCACTGTCCCTCATGCCGCAAAGAAACCATGGACATCGGAACTATTTTCTGAGAGGGGGGGCGGGATTTTTGTTGGGAGGGGTGGGGGAAGCACGCACACTTATCAATGATTAAGGATTTGATTTGAAGTTATTTTATAATAACATGCAGTTATAAGAGAACTCGAATGGATGAACACGGCATCTTTATTGTTAAGAAAATGAAACTTTGATAACTAAATCAAGCCATTTAAGGAACATAACATTATTTGTAACCTTGAATGTAAAAAAGAAAAGTCTGCCCTCCTGACTCAGGGCCGAATTCACAAAAGGATTGCGTGGCTTTTGTGGCCGCTAAACCAGTAAAAATGGAGCAAACAGATACCGTCTAATTCACAAAGCACGCGCAGAGGGTGAAATGCTCCACTAACTGCGCTGCCAAGCAGATTGCGTCTCGGTGCTCCGGTGTTATTTGCACGTATTTAAATGAGGTAATATGCATATATTTGGCGCTAAAATATAATATATATTTATGCAAATGAGCCTCACTGATAAACAACGTCTAATTCACTAACAATAGCCACACGCAGTTTGAGTGAAGTAAATAACGTCTTTAGAAAGCTGGTGCAAACTGGGCGCTCCTCTGTGGAAGCCTCTCGCCCAGACTTTCCAGTGATCGTGGCAGCAGTGATCGTCTGTTAAATCAGTCTGTAAATAATATTTTGACATTATTATTCTAATCATTATTACTTTAATGGCATCCGAAGATACTGATGCGTTGAACAGGTGACAGTCTGCGGTCGTTCTCAAAACGCACTTCTGTCACGCACTTCAAAAGCAACTTTCAATAATTTATTTTACAAAACGGGGGAAACAAACGTGAACAAAAACGGTTCCATAATTCATATTAAATTCAAAACGTAACGAAAAAACAGCTACAAGTGAGAGGGAATAGTGATAAAGGGAATAGTGGTCAAATCCACAGCCTCAACCCATCCGACACTGTTAGACTGACTCACCAGCAGACATCACTACATGAGGGTATACAGTATTCAGTACTTTGCCAAACAAAGTCTAATTAATACCAGCGCTAATAGCCACACGCAGTTAAGTGAAAAAAATAGCTTTGCCATGTGGCTAATTGCGGGCGGCACGGTGCTGTGGTGGTTAGCACTGTCGCCTCACAGCAAGAGGGTTGCCGGTTCGATCCCGGGTGTGGGAGCCCTTTTGTGCGGAGTTTGCATGTTCCCCCTGTGGCGTGGGTTCTCTCCGGGCACTCCGGCTTCCTCCCACAGTCCAAAGACATGCAGATTGGGGACTAGGTTAATTGATAACTTTAAATTGTCCATAGGTGTGAATGTGAGTGTGAATGATTGTTTGTCTCTATGTGTCAGCCCTGAGACGGAGCAAACTGCAGGTGCAAGTGAAGTGCAATTCAAGGTGAATTCTTTGTGAATTCGGCCCTCAGAGCTTTCATGCATTTCCAAAAGTGGACCTTCTCTCAGTTGACCTACTGATGAAGATTTTAAGCAGGGTCGAGACATCGCTTTCATCCATAAGGTCACTGTGAGTGTTCATAATGGCCAAATGTGTTAGTCTCTCCTGCGTCATGGTGTTGCGCAGCCAGGTTTTCAGCCTGTGCAAGGCTGAGAAAGAGCGCTCGGATGCAGGGCAGGGCCAGACAGAGCTTAATGAGCTTCTCCACCTCCGACAGCATGGAGCGGGTTTGGGGCTGCAAGATTTGCAGGATGGACACAACATCCTGGATGCCAAGGCTACTGTATGTAGTCAGGCAGGTTGCATATCACATCAAAAGCATACATCTATGCATTAATGATATGAAAGAGATAAATGTAAGTCAGACAAATTGAGTTTAAATTCAGATTCTTTATTTTTTTTAAAGCGTAATGCAGTGGGTAGGGAGGCTGCGGCCGCACCCCCTCCCATCCGCACCCCCGCACCCCTAGTTCCGACGTCTATGAAAGAAACCACAAAGTATCACCTGGAAAGATGATGACTCTAAGTTACCATACAACACAGTAATTAATCTAGTAAAATAGGCTACACATGGAATCCACAAAAGTAATTAACCTGACAGTTAATTTAAAGTTATTTGTTGTATGAGCTACACATTAGCTTCAGACAGCAAACGGGTAAGTTAACAGTGAACTGGTTGCAGAAAAACTAAATTCTATTTTATCATCAATCAGGAAATAGCAATAGCAGACAATGGTCAAAATAAGACTCAACTGTAGCCGGGGAACCGGACGAATCTGCAAGCTCATTTTTTATTTGCTCTGGCAGATGCTTCTGGTCCCCCTCCCATTTAAACAGATTTCCACCCAGCCGATCCCTCTTTAAACTGATCACAACCATTTATCTTATATGGGGCATGTTAGATATGATGAATGTCAACTTCAGGAGCATTCCTGATGTAAAATATGTGATGATGTCCCCTCCCTCTGGGGACACAATGACAAGCATAAGTTTAGCTTTGTAAAGAGAAGTTGTGGTATTTCAAAAACAAGATGGCTGCAGCTGATGTGGAACTTTCTGTTCAGGCACTGCTTTCAAATTCTGACAATAAAAAAGGCAACACTCGTTTACAGACATATTGATGCTACGCAATCACAGCTCATCTCTTCATGCATGCACATAGCTCAATGCCTCATGTAGGCGTGGCCAGTGAGAGTGACAGTGACAGTGAATGATATACCATTTAAAATTATGGACGTAGCTACTGTGACATTACCCAATGGTTTATGGACTGCCATTTTGAATGTGGAGCTGTGAAAGAGCAAGGTGTGGATCTGACTCATAGACTGTCACTTAAGTGGCCCTACCCTTAAATATGTGTAAATATAAGCCTTACTAAAATTTAAACAAGTGAGTTCCATAAAAATTCAAAACCTGTACAGTTGTCACGAAGGAGAAGATTAGCTATGGAGACCAAAACCGTTTTTTGTATCATTGACTCGCTTTTAGAGCCAGCCTCAAGTGGCCATTCAAAGAACTGCAGTTTTTGCCACTTCCACGTTAGCTTCATTTTTCAGCCCCAACTAATATTTTTTATGTATACAGTTAATATGAATGACTCGATTTCTCTGTGCTCATCCAATCAAAAACATGAACAAAACTGGGATAACCCTCATAACTGGAATAGTTTCATCCACATGAACACACTCATTCATCCATCTGAAGGGTAGCTCTGAGGCTGACCTGACATGGGTGTTTTACATTTTACTAGGCCCAGCTGATGACCTCATTGACAAAGCTGCTCTCATACACTCAAAACAAATATTTACATTTGGTGGCCTGTGTGCTGCTAACAGTACAGTGTGGAGTTTGATTTTAGTTTAGTCCATCATTCCTTTGACAGTGGCTTTCTGTTGGAATGCCCATTTTGATTACAGTATGTTCCATTGTTCATGTTAATACATGTTCATTTTCAGGGCAAGCATGAGAGGCCTCGAGCATTGTGTAGTAAATAACATTCAAAAGTGGCCTTGACTTTTTTGTCAGACCAAAATTGGAATTTTTCTCTTAATTTCTCCAACACGAAAAGTAAAACATTAAAGTATTCAAAGCTCATAAGCTATTCACACATAATTTAAGCACACTGTTTCTCATAAACTATAATTATAGGTGCATTACCATTATGCTTTCAAACAGAAAATACTGTAATGAATTATACATAAAAAATCTAGCACTCATGTGAAGACCGCAATCACCTCCTGACTTTTACACAATGTTTATCCAACTTTAATGACTTCGGAGCACTTTTCTGTTTGTCTGAGTTTTATGCAAATGATACCGAATCAAGGTGGCAAAGAAATGCAAGAGATTCCTGTGAAGCTATCAATGATTAATTATCAATGACCTTTTCATAATGACAATAAGGCAGCCTCTCGACACAGTAAAAGTAAAGAAAAGAACTTTGACGAGTTTAAATCACTGTATTTCCGCACCAGCTGTGAAAGCCTTTTTTTATCACTTATGTATTTACTCAGTTTATATTAGAATCTTGGAGCACCTGCTACTTAGTTAGCTGATCCACCCTCTTTTTATGCTTTTGTGGCTTGTGTACACAACTGAAATTAAATGCACGGAGGTATATTGTGAGAGAAAGGCACACAGCGAGAAAAAGTCTTGAACTAGTACAAGTATCATAGCTTGAGCAGAAATAAAATGTACAAACACAGTCCTGGAGAAAGTATATGTGAATCTATATATGAATCACAAAGTGCAGTATTATAACAACATTTTGTATGTCCAGTGAGTGTGAGAATGCATGGACATGACCTCACAGTACTCGTGTGATCACACTAAATGCCAGATTAATTTCAGATTCTCAATGACAGCATGTAAGGGCAATGGAAACCCATGTTTGCATTCAGGAGTGAAATAAGAGGAAGTGTGATTTTCTTGCACCGCTGTGAAAAGTCTTAAACACCTTGAAGACACCAGCTGCATATCTAAAGCTTCAGGAGTGCAGCGGGAGCAGCTTAAGCCCTCTGTCAGTGTGTACACTGGATGCATTCAGCCACAGCAGTACTGGTGCTACAAGAGTTTTGTCACCTCGACATGATATTAGTTTTGATATTCTCAGAAGTTGGAGGAAAAATGGACTTACAGAACAACAGTAAGACTTGGGATGCATTCACCTATGTTAAAAGGTTACTCCACCAATTTGTCATAACACTTCTGTAACATTGTTCTATGTGAAAGTGTCAAAATTGTTGCAGCAGGACTAGAGATATTACCTTTTTACTTTGGGTGGATATTCAGATGGGATATAGTGGCAGCTAATATAGCCTTGAGCTGCTACTGTGCCATCAAGCAGAGATGAGAATTGGACTGCAGTGGTTCTCAGCTTCTACCTCCAGATTCAAACTTTTCAAAGTTTTTAGTCTTCGGCCTCAACCAACGCTATCTTGAAGTTAAGTCAAGGCTAAGTTGAGGCAATTGATCGGTCTTTGCACAGCTCCCTCTGGAGCCACAAAAGGCTTCATACAACTTTTTCACATTTACTGTAAACAAACTTTGAACTGTAAATTGACGTACCTTCCTTTTAACTTTGAATTTATCCTCAGCTGTTGAGTGGCTGGTTTAGACAGTTGTATTGATTAAAACAGAAGCATATCTGTTCAGTCAAACATGTCTCAAACTGAGGACAGAGGAACCATTGAAAGATAGTGTTGAAAGATGGGCTGTAAAATGATCGACACTGCCCAGAGACAAAAATGATCATGGTCATTGTATAGTGATGAAGTGTGAAGCCAAAAGCAACTGGACTGGTATTTAAAGTGGCAGTAACAGTAAATGTGGTTTAATACTGCAGGTCAGAGAGCTCTGGGGACATCAAGCAAACTACTGTCATTTTAATAAAGAAGTCAGACAATAATTGGCCATCCTCATCATTCTGTGATTTTACGCTGCATACAGCATGAGTCTGCGTACAGCAGGGCACAATGAAACTGAAAGATGGTTACATCCCTGTGTTGCAGGAGTTGCAGCCTGTCACCTGCAGCTCTTCATCATCTTTAACTGCCTGCAAAATATTAAACTGATAAGATGTCAAAACATGCTGAAAATGACCGTTTGTAGACACATTTATGATTAATAATAGCAGTAAGCATCATTGGAAACCACACTGCGTTTTCTGTGACTACTCCAAAATAAAAGTCAACTCATGTTTTGCTTGTTAAATGCTTTTAATGTGAAGCTGCAGCAGCAGGAAAGGTTTGGTTTGCATTAGCAATAACTTGATACAGTTTTTTTAGGGCAGATGTTACCCTCAACACCCAGCTCTGCAAATACATAAATGCTGAAATGCTTTCAACAGTGGGCCACAATTGCTCAAAAGAAAATTTCAAGATCATTACTTCAAACTCTATAAAAATTGACCAAAGAACAGGATGAAAAAAGAAATGTCTTCAAGTATTTAAGCCATATCTAGCTGCTTTTGACTTGACACTTCTGTAAAGATTCATACTTGACCTTGAGGACTACCTATCTGAGTACAGGACCTCTGTCACGTGATAAGAGGTGGTCGTATATGGGTGGAGAGGTCACGGTTCAAAGATGGTTTCTGCTGTTGGATGTGAATGGCTTCATTGATCTTTCTCCAGATGTCCACCAACTCCTGATCAGTGACCTTGACCCCTCCTCAGTCGATGTTGTGACCACTTACAGACCATGTTCATATTACTAGTGATCTATCCTCCCTATTTTCCTCTTGGGATGTCCTCAGGGAGTACAAGCAGATCTGACACTTGAAACTGCCACCTCTTATCACTCGACAAGATCCTGTATTTAGGTCATGTGATAACACCTGAGCAAGTTTCATTTTCTGAAAAACGCTCAAGGACATGGTCAAAAGCTCTTGGAATAGCTGAGTAAGTGAACCTGTTGTTTATAATATTTATCACAGAAACTGGTGGTGTGTGTTTGTGGCGCATTTAGTTTAAACACATCGGAAGAAAAAAGCAAGCAGCTATGTAAAACACATCATTCAGCTGGCGGCTTTTGTGAACCACCATAGTCCCTGTTTACAATTCACTGTTTTGTGATTTGAAGAACAAGGCATTGAGCTGTCACTCTGAAACTAAAGCGCCCAGGGATGAACACAGCAGTGTGACAATATGATCCCACAAAAACATCCCAGGGGAGACAAACACGGAGCAAGAAAGACAGAAAGACTTTGCAGGGTTATACCATAATGTCACTTTCCTCTGCAATGAAACTGTAAGTAGACGTGAATGGAGAAAAACAAAGTGAAATAAACCGACTCTAAAGGTAAACAGACCGCATTACGGTTACGGATCTGATTTAATATAATCTGACTCTGGTTTCTAAGTGCAGTGTTTTGCTCTGTGATTGTAGGCAGATGCTGTATCATCAGTATGTTTAAATTTCAGAAGAGTACCGTATCATTCCTCACTGCTTCTCTTCATTACTGTCTTTTTCGCTTCACTTGCTGCTAAATCCCCGAAGCAGAGCACACAGAAGCTCAGAGACATGCAGTCTCCTCTGCTAACAAACTGACCCACTCTCTTTTTCATTCATTGCACCCTCATTCACACTCATTTTCCCATCAACGCTTCTTTATATCCCATCTCTTCTCTCAGTATGTCATATATATTTTACCAATGTATGTTCTAGCAAATTACACTTTGAATTTTCTAAAACATAATCAACATCTAAAGGGCTAATCATTTAAAAATAAATCTCAACAGAAGCAGGATGGTGATAGTAAACATCTTCTAAATGAAGAGCTGCACTCTTGAACCTGTGTATGCTGCACAACATGATAGGACAGTTCAGGTACTGATGAAATTTCTAGTTGGTTAAGCCAAGATGGCCAGACTTTAAGGAATATAGAGACTCTAAGGGATGCAGTGAGCTGGGTTATGTAATCATCTTTTGTTTTATTCAATGATGTTCCATCTAAAATCTTAAATAAATTAAGTTTTTTGTGGTTTCTCCAAATTATGAGTGTCTCAAATAGCAAGAAGAAGCTATGTGCTTCACTTGGACAGAAATGTACGCACTTAATTTGGCTTTATTTCTTCATCAATTTCTGCTGAATATATATCTGTGTAATTGGTATACTTGTCATTTGACTGTCCTAAATTTATTTGTGCTCTTACTAATAACACATTTATCAGTGATAGAAACTTGGCTAAGAAACAGTAAAAGGTAAAGAACAGGGGGCGTCTGTAGTTTAGTGGATAGTGCCAGCGCCCCATGTAGAGAGGTGATGCCTCGCTGCAGCAGTCGCGAGTTCGACTCCGGCTTGCAGCCCTTTGCTGCATGTCGTCCCCCCACTCCCTCTGTCTCTCTCCCCACTTCACAGTCTTTACTCTGTCCTGCCCATTGAAAGCAAAAAAGCCCCCGCCCCCTCCCCAAAAAAAGGTAAAGAACAGACTTTATTGTTAAATTTTTCTACATCTTTAATCTACATTTTGAGAACACAGCTGACTCAAAGCCATTCATTTTCAGATATGCATGTTGCTGACAACAACCCTAAAAATAGTCGCACTCTAGATTTCATCAGTATTCCAAGGTTTTCCGTTGCTGTAACTCTGCGGTCTCAAATCAGAAGCATCTTTCTACCTGAAAGATGTTATCCTCACTGGGGAGCTACAGTAACAAAAAAGTAGTGAGATGTGACTGAGACAGTATCTGGACTTTTTACTGTGTATGAAAAGCAGACAGCCTCGAAAGCAAGTGAAAGAGACAAACTTAATCATCATAATATTTGTCATAAAATCTGAGTTAATAAGACAAATTTGTCAACTTTTGGAAATTCTATAAGGAAAATTATATCATGCTGCTGCTCGTTGTTCTGCTGAACTAAAGCATTTAAAGTGTAGCGTTCTGCCTCTCTGTCACTCTCCCCAGACACATTCACACTTTTTCCCAGAATATTATGTGCAGTTTTCTACCTGTGAAGCAGATGCCCTCAGAATTTTTCACCGGACTGTTGTTCTCACTTCCCTCATCCGTTGCTCACTACTTATACCATCCCACTTTCTTTGTTGCTTTGTCAGAATGTCATTGTTTATACACTGTGTTTTCTTTGCCTCTTATCTGTTGGCCTTTTGCCTGTCTGCCTGTTCACTGCCTGCCAGACTTACTGCCTTATTTGGACCACCTGTAAGCCTCAGCTCATCAATACATTACTGAAATTGTCCCTAACTGGTGCATTTGGGTCAAGTCTCTGTTCCTATAATCCCACATTGTCACATCAAGTGACACCGTTGACCATTATATCATCCTTGAATACGAAAAACTATTAAACCAGATCAAAATGACATGTACTGTATCTATCTATCAATCAATCAATCAATCAATCAATAAATTTTATTTATAAAGCCCAATATCACAAATAACCATTTGCCTCACAGGGCTTTACAGCATACGACATCCCTCTGTCCTTTGNCTTGAATACGAAAAACTATTAAACCAGATCAAAATGACATGTACTGTATCAATCAATCAATCAATCAATACATTTTATTTATAAAGCCCAATATCACAAATAACCATTTGCCTCACAGGGCTTTACAGCATACGACAACCCTCTGTCCTTTGGACCCTCACAGCAGATAAGGAAAAACTCCCCTAAAAACCCTTTAACGGGGAAAAAAAATGGTAGAAACCTCAGGAAGAGCAACTGAGGAGGGATCCCTCTTCCAGGATGGACAGACGTGCAATAGATGTCGTACAGAACAGATCAACATGATAAATTAACAGTAATCCGTATGACACAATGACAGTCAGCATCACAGGTGGTGTACCCCAAGGCTTAAGACTTGGTCCTCTGACTTTTAATGTATTCATGCTGTATTTAAGAGCCATCATCTGTAACTGTGTCAAATTTGCAAAGACAAAACAGGGGTAGTTCAGACCTTATATCCCTTCTTCTTATTTTAAGCCATAACCAATCTTGAGTGACTGACATAATATAACAATGTTTAAAGAAGTATTTCAATGCTGGAAAGACAGTTGGACGACACAAACACTTTTGAAAGTGGTGCTATATGACCAGAGAAAACAGAGGAAAAGGGCTGTGGCATTTGCTTTAGCTCAAGAGATAGAAAACCTACCACTTCAAGAATGTACTGCACTGTACCTGTCCAATAAACACTGACATGACGTGACGTAATAGCTTGTGACATAATGCGAGCCTGGACATTAATCCACTGGAAACAATATGGCAGATGACTGATAACAAATGATTTTGTATTATAGTTAAATGTGACGCTGGGATTTGCAAATTGTCTTGCAGCCAACCATTAGCAGTTGCCTGGTCATTCACAACAGAAGCACATTTCTCTGCACCAGTCAGCGAGCAGCTCTGCTCTCTGCTCTCTGCTCTGTTTAGATCACATGTAGAGCTCTCTCTTTCTGCCTGCCTGTGTGTGAAAAAAAAGACCAGACACCGTAACTATTGCTGCAGCTTGCGAGCCGGCCTGAGCACTCAGTGCCGCACTGCATCCAGTGTAAACGGCCAAATCAGTTAACATGGGCACCGAAAGTGCTCCATATAAAATCGGCACACTTTTTGCCACTTCTCCATCCAGTGTGAACGTGGCATTAAAAAGTAAGTATGTAAAGTATGTTTCTGAAAAGTTTTAAGGTGAGAAATAGGCAGCACAGTAACAGAATCTTGGCTCATATTCGATCAGCACTGCTTAGTTTTACCATTTGATCTCATTTTTTCAGCCTCCATATGAACTTGCACACAAGTTCTTGTATTACTGCCAAAAAGGGCACTAAACTATGTTTCTGAGGACATTCTAGGCAAAAAATAGTTAATACAGTAACAGGTAGCAGTCTTCGCTGCCTAGTTTTACCGTTTTACCGTTTAACCACTGCTTACTCCTTTATTAGTACACACATGAGATTTGGTTTTATTAGATGCTCATATCTAATCACTTTGAATCTATATCACACCCTGGGAAACTACTTATTGATTTGACACTGTGTTTTACTACATGTATAGAGTCATGTGATATCCAGCTTGAAGTGTTCAGAATAATTAAGTTACTGTCCTTTTAGTTTCTGTGTGAAACTACCCATGAAATAGACAAGTGATCTCCAGAGACTCCGTCTTCACTGTAGAGAGGATTAACACATTATCTGGATGGAGATGTACATGACTGGGGGCAAATTGCAGAGAGGGTTTGATGGAAACTGCAAACTGTGAAATGATTTTTAGCGTAGTCTCATCAATGTTTATGGTGTTGAAGATGTGAGCAGTGACATTCAGTAGTATACAGGGTGTACTGGAGTGCAGACAGAACTGACACACACACACTGCGACGTTCCAGGAAGCTGCCTGCTTTTCTTACTCTTGTCTCACCAGCATCTGTAATGACATATTAGCTGTCACACCTAAAGAGGCTCGGAGTACATTTATGTATGATCATGTTTAAATAAGGGAACAATAATTTTACAGAGAGCTTAAAGGTTCTGTATACAACAGTCAGAGCATTAATATAGCAGCAGTGTGTGTACTCAATATATACCATATCTTTATTTCACTTATTCAACCCACACACTAGTTGTTTCATTGCTTTTCTTTAGTCTGATGTTTTTAAATTTGTTAGTTTTGCCCTGACGAAACATTTACCTTCAAATATATTATTTTATGGTTGGAGTGACAAATAAATTCAACTTAAACTTGAACTTACCAGAAATTTGTGTTTGTCATCTAGGTTGCTCTTCTCCTTCACATTATTCCCTGTTGGATTTCCACACTGTCAGTATTGAGCAGATGTAACGGAGCCTGTTCTCTTAGGAAGCTTCTCGCTGCCAGACTTAAATATTGCCAGAGCTTATATAATGCATCACAATAAGCATAAAGCCTGAGTTTGGATTTGCAAAAGTTCCCCTGCTATTGACATTTCATTTTGCCCCGGTTCAGGTCTTTTATTACCTGCCTGCACGTTACTGTATGTTATGTTCCACTTACTGTCAGTCACACTGACAGAAATATGAGATAGATGAATGAAAGACAAATATTAAAAGTCAAAAATGGTCAACTATACTGGATAAATGATACTCTCGGAGTCTAAGAAGGCAGAGGGTAAAAATGTAAAATAATAAATGACAATTTTATTGTTGTCTCACACAGATAACTATGCCCAGTCCAGTCCTGCTCTTACGAGACACCATAAATCCTTACAAAGATTAAAGTGCAGTGTGTACATTTCCAAACAACAGAGACAGCCCCAATGTAGAAAAGCAACTTTCTTTCACAACCAAATCCTCAGACCATCATTGCCTACAAGAAAATCCACTCACTAAAGAAATCAGATACATATTAAATATTCCATCTTACCTTCTCCTGTTGACTTTAGAGACAGTTTGCAAACTTTAACACATCAGAATTAAACAGATACTCAAATTTTTTGCTCGTCTGTACACCAGAACATTTCAGGGTTTTGTCAAGCCATTTCATGGAAAATTAACTCTCTTAGCTCATCATAATTTGTACAGTACAAAAGAAAATGGGACTTGCTTTCCGCTTCAGCCAAATCACACAGCTCACACAATCCCCATGAACATTTTGGAATGGACCAACCTCTATGGCCAGAGGCAGAATACCCGTTCTTAACTGTGCAACTAAAAATCTTTGGCTTCTAAATTAATGAGACATATATGTGCATATGATGTTCAATATGCAGTATGTCTTTAATTTTAGCTTTAACAGAAAAACTGTAACACACTGTTGTCAGTTATGGATTAATTACATTGCACATACAGTAGCTACACAGGGAGACATTATCAAAATGAATATAGTGAGAAATGTGTAATAAAAGACATATATCTCAGTCTTTGCACTGCAGCATCTCACTGTTGGACAGTGAAACACATTTCTGATAAGGTGTCAAGTCACTGTTTACAGACATTACTGTAAAAACGTGCTGTTGTGGAGGAAACTGTAGAATTTTCCTTTTTCCATAATACTCTCACAACAGGAGGCTCTGTCAGATTGAATGCACTGCCACTGCTGCACAGTCTGTGCATTGCCAAACAAGTTGCACAGCCAGATCTATAATGAGATGACACCAGTATGTATGTATGTATAGATTTGTCCTGAATCAAGAAACACAGCAAGTGGTCCAAGACAGCTTGAGTGCAGTGCAGGCCAGAATTTCTGCCTCAGCTTCCTCCTAGCTGGCAGATATTGGAACTATGGGAGCGTGAAGCACCGTAAATTATTTTTATAAAGCAGGAGAAACTTTTCGGTGTGGCATTTGAGGATGGAACTAAAGGGACAATATTTACAAAAGAAAGGTTAGAGTAAGTAGTGGAAACATAGATCAGTATAACACAATACAGTAAACCAAACTACACCACAAACACTTTCAAATGACCATAACGTTGAATCAACACCTCTTTGATGCTTGACACATCTGCAAGGGCCATACTCATGAGTCTGCACTGCCAAAGTGACATCATCATCATCAGACATGGACCTTTGCAGGGGGTCCTATGTGTCAGGTTTTTCCTGTGCACATCCGATTTTCCAATTACACAGACGGGGATGGGCGGAAAACCATGCTGTAGATGCTGTATGTATTTCCAACACTGCCTCCTACAGTCCAGGAGAGTATTGGTTTGCAGTGAGAAGAAACTGCACAGAGTATGAAAGATCCAAACATTTCTTTATCATGATCACGCATAGGGTTGGGACTCGTTAGGATTTTAACGATTCCGATTCCTTACTGATTCCTTCTTAACGGTCCGATTCTTTACCGATTCCTCTTACCGATTCCTACATTGTATTCATTATACTTGCTCTACTTAAACAAGTATATAATAAACACAAATGCAATCATACAAATACAAAAACTTTATTCTAACTGTTGCAGAGTACAATTAGATGAAAATACACATTTGTGTGTGGTATGTATTTCAGATTTAGAGCTTGTATCATCTCCCTGAGAATATATAACAACAAAAAGTGATTCTCTGATTTCTACAGTAACACTATTAGGCCTACCTTAAATTAACCACAGCAATGTAATAAAAAATACTTAAATGCATTCATGCTTGGGCACTGTTATTTACGTGACAACACCTGAACATAACACACACAGACACACATTGGCTGTTTGTTTCTACCTCTCTCCTCTCTGGAAGTGTCGGACCTCCAGCCGCCCGCCTCCGCCTTGATTAAACGCTGAAAATAAAATAAAAGAGGGAGATAGGTGTCTCCTATTTTATCTTATTTTGTTATATTTCTCCCTCTCCTCTCGCTGGAAGCGAACCTCCCGCCGCCTGCTCCCGTCTCAAACACGGAGGTCTCCTCTCCGCTGAGCACCCACGGCGCACGCCTGGCCTGTTAAAGCCTGTAACCATAACAACTGTGTGACACAAACTCAGTGCTTTATTAATTAAATAATGTCGGGCTCGGTCGGGTTCGGACAGAAATATGCGGCCCGTGCCGCACTCTAATGGAAATGCACGTGACGTTGTTTTTTTTTTACAATCTAGGAATTGTTTGCAGGAACCGTTACTCCAGATGTGATGGAACCGGTTCCGGAACCGGAACTTTGGACCCGGTTCCAAAAAAGAACCGGATCCGGATCCCAACCCTAATCACGCATCAGCTCATGGTTATGTGACTGTCCATGCAGACAGTATAACTGAGGTATAAAAATCAACATTAACCTTTATGGTGGCAGGATTTAATGTTGCATTAAGGCCCAGTCAGTGGCACTGCAAAATTGCCTCCTGTATCTGTTGTTGATGTTCCAGGATGACACTTGTTACATGCTTTGTGTCTTTTCAAAATACACTTCAGTTTTCACAGGAAATGTACAGTTTCTGCTTATTAGAGTCATATTGTCTTTTTCTTTTTGCATTTATTTCCTTGTGGAACAAGAGCATGTGGTTACATTTAGATTTAAACATTATCGTTTGGCTCAGCATTTACACAGGACGCAAACAGTGGGCTCTCGTGTAACAACACATTCTCACTCCGACCTCATCACATATTGATGTTTGGTCATGGACCTTCCCGTCCTGATACGACGTGAAAGGTACCCTGGGTGTTGCTGGTTGTTGACGTTCTGGGTCGCTGTGTCAAGTTATGCCTGTTACATGCATTGTCTTCTTTCAAAATACACTTCCATTGTCACAGGAAGTTTACCGTTTACATACAGTCTCCTTCAAAATAAATGCACTACGCCAGTACAATGCAAATCGATGTTTTTCGGCCGCCGATATTAGCAAAAAACGTGCATCGGCATCGGATCGGACTGCATGAAAAAATGCATTAAAAAAGTGTTCCCCCACTCCCAAAAGTGGGGGAACACTTTTTTAAGTGGCACCCGAGCCGCCTCACTGTGCGACTCCGAATGGAATGGTTGTGACATCTAGTGTTGTCACAGTACCAAAATTGGGACCCACGGTACGATACCAGTGAAAGTATCACTGTTCTGAGTAGTATCACGATACCACAGCAAAAATGAGGCAGATGTGCCTTTTGTCATTTATAAAAAGATAAATCACTTTTCTATAATACATCAATGATATTTCAATGGAATAAATTACTTATTGACTTATTCATGCTTCAAAAACAGCATCAATCAGTGATTAACATAGGGGGGATCAAAATAAAATAAATAAATAAAATAAAAATCAACCAGCCACCCTCCTCCCCTGACAAGTCCCTTCATAAGTAACGAACAGTCCCTAAAGGGTGGTGAGGTTTGTGGGCCGTTACCTGCCACAAAGAGAATTGTGAACGGCTCGTTTCTCCTCTGACACGTCACATACCTGTGTGCTGCCACAGCTCGGCTGTTCAGGTACTTTTGGGCAGTCATGACGCCAAGAAGAGGACATTATTGGACCTGGAGTCGGACTTCTCTGTCGCCGGTAAGCCGTTATGTTGCGTCGCAGAGCACTATGGACGCCGTATTTGAATGCCGTATCCTGTCTGTGACCCCCGTTCAACCCACAACTGGCAGGATTCGCATTGCATTTCTGCTGCTGGTTGAAATCTGTACTCACACAGCGTGCTGAATGATTTATTTTGCTTGCTCAAATCTATTTTTAGTCGCGAATGCGAGTAAAATGCTCGCACGTAGAGCTCTGTGGAAAACAAATCACTACCGACAAGTAAAAAGAAATAAATAATAACTTACACTGCTCAAAGATACTCACATGTCTGGAAAACAAACCACTACAGCAGCATATTGAGTGCCAGGTGGCCAGCGCGAGCCGTTATTGACCAGCGCGCGCCGGGACAGCGCATGAACACTCACCTTCTTGCGATTGGATTTTGACTATGTACTGTGGAGTTTTAGTACCACGGTCTACCGTTACCAATATACCCTGCAACACTAGTGACATCAGCCAATACTGTATGTAGTTTTTAGATGTGAAAAGTTCTAGACCCATGCAAATTAGTTCCGGAACGCACCAGGGCCTTTTCTGAAAAGATCCTGGTACACGTTCCAGTACGTTCCAGCTCAAATTAAGCACTGCCTATAGGGACATTCCAGCTCCTTATATTATGGTGTTATCAGCAGCGTTTCAAACTGAAACTGGCTGGTAGCATACCATACTGTCCCGAAAGGTGGCTTTTTGCATTGGTGTCTAACTCCGACATCACTGACAAAACAGTGGTATTTGACGAGTTCTGAATGAGAACAGGTTGGATAATTACCTCCACCTCCATTTTTGACACATCCACTCTCTGTTCCCTCAAAGGTCAGCACTGTCAGGACGACTAACTTTTATTCAACAGCATATAATTGAGTTTCAAAGTTACCAGAGTTAACCCATGACCAGTTTTACTGCTTGTGGCAATTCCATTGGAATGGTTGCATTTGTTTAGTTTATTAGTTTTTGTAAGGCATACCTACAGTAATATTACAAGAGAGTGTACTGAATGTGTATTAATTCAGTGAAACTGTTTTTCATTGTCTGTTCTAATCATTATGACACACAACACTCCAAATGAGACCGAATCAGCATATTAAAACAAAAGTGGTGGTATATAACATTAAACTATATAATTCAAGGCATCTTTAACAAAAGTAACTCAGGCTCTTCCCTTTCATCTGAGCTGACTTTTTAGGGTCTGTTGTTTGAATTTGATTGCCCCCAATAATCTCTTCCTCTGAGTCTTCGTTTTCATCTTCCCACTAAAGACTACAATGTGAAGAATGCAGGGAGCTGTAATGACTACAGGGACTTATTTTAGGTCCTCTATTGGAAGGTAGTGGGTTTCTCCACTTTTCTTCTCTTGAGAGACGCCTAAATGTCCTTTCAATGACTAGCTGAGCAGTGGATGGCGGTGAATCTTTTTTGTCTCTGGGTTTAGTGCCTATATTTTCCATGAAAGCCGTGATAAGGAATGCCCTGGATGAATGTGCAGTCTCCAGGCATTTCGTAATATGATGATGAATTTTATGCACAATCCCTTAAAAATGGGCAGAGAGAAAAGGCAGGGAATATTGCTTTTGATGGAAAATGGGATGAGATGTGTGAATTCAAAAAAGAAATTGGACAGAAAGAACAAGTGCCACTGGTGATAGCTGAATGACGGGAATGTGAGAGAATAAGGGGTTTAAAAATATGCCCATCCATCATTCCATTCATCCATTTTCAGTCCCTTATCTGGCTCAGACTAAAGGGAGTCGTCCATATGTGCCATTTCCCAGCTCCTCTGAGGAGAAATTTGAAATAATGTATGCGATATGTGAACTTTATGGGGGAAATTGAGGCTACCAAATTCTCATTACCCTTTTACTGAATTCATATCATCTCTTTGACAATGAACATGTTTTCTTATTGTTTTCAGGGTTTGGGTTTCTGACAGCATTCTTTGTTAATGCAGTGCTGTCCAACAAACACCAGGCTTTGACTCGGGAGACCAGTGTTAGAGACCAACAAACAACATTGGTTGCAGCGTTTGTGCCACTAAAGCCGGGTGTTTTGTAGTGACATCCGTGATGTTTTCCCAACCATATCCAAGTAGTCCAAAGTGTTGCTTACACCTAATGGTGTACCCTTTATGTGAGTTGCCTCATGTGACTAATGTCAACCATGATCTTTCACTAACCATAACTAAGTAGTTTTGTTGCCTAAACAAACCGCCAGCCCCTTCAGCATCAAGATATGATGCAAAAGGCTGCCCCCAGCATCATTTTAGTAACACCCAGGGCTTCTGCCCAAGAAGAATATAACAAGTAGGGCTGAAACCATGTGGGAATAAATCACTGGGTCCAGACTGGTGCAACACAACGTGCATCTTCTTTGCTAATAATTTTGCTATAAACTTAAATCCTTCACTTTGAATACTGATTACACAATAAGGGAAAACATAAACATGTGTACACTGCACCTAAACTCAAAACCATTTTCTGTACATTCATTCATTTTCCATAGCCGCTTATCCTGATGGGGGTCGCGGGGGGCTGGAGCCTATCCAAGCTGACACTGGGCTTCAGCTCCTTCAAAACTCTGCAGCTCGGCTATTAACCAGAACCAAGAGAAGAGAGCACATCCGGCCAGTCTCAGCTGCTCTGTATTGGCTCCCTGTTACATTTAGAAATGATTTTAATGTCCTCCTCCTTGTATACAAAGGCCTACATGGGCTGGGACTGAGTTATATTGCTAACTCCCTGTTAACTAGTTACCTCCAAGAACACTGCGATCATCTGCTGCAGGGTTATTGGAGGTTCCCAGCTGGAAGAAGATCACCAAAGCTACCTATAGATATCAGAGAAGCTAGCTCACTAAATATTTTAAAAGAAAGCTAAAGACGTATCTGCTCACTTTACCCTTTAACTAGCTCTGACTGTCCTGAAGCAGTTCTAAAAACCCTCTCTTTATACACTTTTACTTTCTATTCATGCTTCATGCTGCTGCAACTCTTAAAATCTTACTTAATTTTATGATTTATAGTTTAACAATTCTATGATGTTTTGTTTTATGTTCATTCTGTGTATTTTTGTGTGAAGCACTCAGTGCTTGTAATGTCCTTATTATAAAGCACTTTGTGTTGCATTTCTTGTATGAAAGGTGCTAGATAAATAAAGCTTATTATTATCATTATTATTAGGCAAGAGACGGGGTACACCCTGGACAGGTCACCAGACTATTACAGGGCTGACACATAGAGACAGACAACTATTCACAATCACATTCACACCTATGGACAATTTAGAGTCACCAATTAATCTGCATGTCTTTGGACTGTGAGAGGAAGCTGGAGTACCCGCAGTAAAATCCACGCGAAAGGGCTCCCCCAGATTTGAAGCAGTAACCCTCTTGCTGTGAGGTGACAATGCTGACCACTGCACCACTGTGCTCCCTGAATTTCTGTATAGAAGTACAAAAAAATACACAGCAATTAATATGCTATCACATCTGTACGATTTAAACTCTCACACAACTCTCTCGTTGTCTATTTTACAGACTGTAAACACCATATTACAAATTTTCTGCAACTGTTTGCTAAACTAAGTAATATAACTCAAATACAGAGCTGCTTTCTTGTGTTTGCACGGCAATTAGTAGCCTTAATTTGCAGATGTGATCTCAGCACCTAAGCTCTTTACATAGTCAGCATTCAGCTGTTTCTTGCACTGTCATCATCAGAGTGATCTTCAATTTGTACTGTCTGTTATTTGTGTAAACTGTTGCATTATATGATTATGTTTTTTCTTTTCTCTTTTTCTTACGATGAATGTGTTTGGATACCTGGCTGCAAACAAATCCCCCTTGTGGGATGATAAAGTTTGACTAGCAGCTGTTACCTGCTTATCTCTGCTGGCTGGGTTATACAAAAAGCTTCCAGCCCACTTGGCTAACTCTTCCCAGGCTGACAGGTGTAACCCTGCTAGCTATCTGTCACGTAGCAATCTGCTTTACTCTTTACACACCATACACATGATAATATCATAGGTAAAATAATAATAACTACTAATAACTGTTAATGCAAACTATTACACCTTCATTAACCTGCCAAATATTTGTGCTAACAGGAAATCAATACTGACTACTGTCAATTAACAGTGGTCCACTGCATGTGTAGATCCATTGATTAAAAGAAAGTTATATAAAGAGTAAAGGTAGAAAAATAAAGGGAAATTAAAGGATGGATTTTGTAAAAAAAAAAAAAAAAGTATCCAGTATCCATTTTCAAACAATCAAAAACATTTTGGTAGTTGTTTTCCTGTATTGTACCACACTGGTTCAGGTGTGGCTCAGTATTTCCAACAAGCTGCAGTCTCACTGATCATTTTCAAACACTTTATGAAAACATCTTGAAACTTGTCTCATCTCTTTTTTCAGGGGGAAAAAAGTGTAATATATCTGCAGGTGTGGCTTTGTGTGTGTATGCACACACACATGGAGTTGCCTGGGATATTGCTGCACCCACTGATAATTGCCCATAATGTCTAATTATCTAGACCAACCAACCTGTCACTATTTTAAACAAGACTTGCACAGAGAGAAGAGTTATTAGTCTCACTTGTGATTTCTGTCTGTCATTACAGCTCCAGGCTGTTGAAAAGGTCTCAGAAAAAGTACTGCTGGAATAGAGTGGGAAAACTGTTTTATCTTTAATTAAAGTGGTAACAAGGTGATCTCACTTTTGACTACACCCCACCACTGCAGGCATGGAAAGGTCCTCAGGAGAATAGTAAGAGCCATGCTGTTGTTATCCTTCTGTAACTCAGCTCTAATAACACCACTGACAACTAAAGTGTTGCAAAAATACCCCACAGAATCAAAGAGGAGTCTTGCTTACGTGTGTGCTGCCAAGGATATGGGCAACTACTGTGTGAGTTATTCCCACAGGCCCTGTCCCATTAACCTATCCCATCATGGTGGAGTCTGTAAAGCTGCTAATGTGTATTTAGCTGTAGGCTGTTTGAAATAAACATGTGCCACTGCTATATTTGTCTCTTTCTCCTGAGAAGGGAAATAAAGGCAGTCATTAACTAAAGGAATGCATTGACATATAATATACAGAGAGCTGAAATGATGCACAGCAGCTGCTTGTGCTGACGACCATTAACATGTATGAGTTCAGGCTGTGTATATGTGATATTGCATGTTTGTTTTCATCATGATGAGTTCCATGATGTTATAAATGAAGGACATTAGCTCAAGTATCTGGTAGAGTAACTCCTCAGCTACACTGTAATTACCAAGCATGACCTTTGTGCATCTCATTTTAAATAACCCAAACAGCTGATTTGAAGAGAAGCTGTGATTAATGAAGGCAACGCTCTGCGGCACAACCAATGGCAATTTAACACATCCAGTCATGACTAGCTAGCCACTATCCTCACTTCAGATCACAGCAATTAGTTCCTGTTAAAATCAAAGTAAATTTCACTCTGCATCATTATTGCATGGCTTTACGTCAGGCAGTGTTTGGGCTTCAGCTGATGGCATCCGCACAGCACATCATCAAACCTTGATGATGCTCAAAAGAATGATGGTCTTTCATAATGAGGTAAATCCCTTTACTAAGTAAAAACGTAAGTGGCTCGGAGACACCCATGAATACTTTAAATTAAAGACTGCTTGGTTTTTGATGAGCGTGTGACTAAGGCATTAAATGAAAGCACACTTTCTGTGTGCGAGGCTACATCAAACATGAAGCAATCAATGCATAAGTCATACAGTATATCGATGGGTGTAGATGTTTTTCATCATCATCAGAAGCAACATCATCATTGCATGACGCAGTATCTTTGCACTGAGTAACAATGTGTTGGAAGTTCACATTGATAATACATGTAGCAGTGATGCAACAAAGACCCCATAATAGAAACATGTTAACTTCTTGTTCATTTCAAGTCATGCATCTCTTCATAATTGGACATTTAAAGCTGGGTACGCAGTTAAAATTTGGCTTAATTGGGAAAAAATCCTATCATAACCTTTGAGCGTACTGTAATTCAAATAGACTGAGACACTAGATTTTTCACCTACTCTTGGCTCTGTTTTCAGGCTTTAGAAAGGGACTCTGGACAATCACAGGTCACTTCAGAGAGGGCCTTCCTATTGGCTGTTCTACAAATGCAGATGTGTGTACAAGTCCCTTTGGTGAAAGCCTGATTCAGTGGCAGAGTCCTGCAGAGAAAGCTGCTACTTCAACATTGGCAACAACTTCCTTTACTACAGTCGCTCTGATGTAAAGAATAGAGACTTATAAGAAGTAAGAATAAGAGCATGAAATAAAAGCAAAATAAAATAAAGTAGAGAATAAATGTGCATTAACATAAAGATAAAATGCGCATTATGCTACCGTGTTTAACACTAATACTTAAAAAATAAGTAACTAAAATATTAAAATAAAATACATAATGTCACTGTCCTGAGGTTATAAGAGTGAGAATTTAACTCTGAATTAGAGTAAACGTAAGACATATATACAATTATATGCATTGTATGTTGAATTAATATATACATTCAAGAGGTGAAGAATATTGCAGAGGTGAATAATTGCACCCAAAAGATAATTATGATTATAAATGCAGTAGGTTTAAAAGTCCAAATGCCAGTTGACTCAGAGCACCTGACACTCTGAGGGACAAGTTGTACAGGTTGATGGCAACCAGCAGGAATGACTTCCTGTTGCGCTCTGTGGTGCATCTTGGGGGACCGGAGATGGAGAGAAATAGCATTCATGTTTATGTAGCCAGCATTAGCTAAAGCCTCAAATCATAGTGTGTCCCGTGCCTTGCTGAGAGGAAAGCAGGCAGCAACCTGAACACATCCAGCTCAAACCCCAGCTCCGGGGGACCAGACGGCCCTGACTCCCTGCACAATCAGAAAACATTATGCCACAGGTTAGACCCAGAGCTGCCACCAGCTCACTGTGACACCCTGTGGGGTTTGCAATGGCCGGATTCGAGCTGCTACAACCGCCACCTGAATTCCCATCTCCCAAGCTGCTTTCTAATTCCTGTCTCATTTGTGTTCTGATAAACAGAGGCTGAGTGAATGAGCTGCATGCAGCTCTACTGTAAGCGGCTCAGCGGCTCAGGAAAGAGAAGGTAAAACTGCAGGAGAAGGGTATTTTTTCAAATTGAGTTATAGTCTGCCTTTTCCAGATTTCTAGATCCACCTAAGCTTTAAATAAAAACCAATGGATGTAGTTTGTCCTCTTTAATAGTTAAGAATTTCCTGGAACATTCTTAACATATGCATTCCACTGTAAAAGAGAAGATTTCATAAATAATGAGTAAAAATTTAATTTGATGTAGCACACACACTGCTTTAGGTGAAAAATGGAATATATGTCCTTCTGGGTGGTATTTAGCGAGCTAGTATATAATCTCTTTAGAATTTTCTGCAATAAGAGCTAGTTACCATAACCTTGGTCTAACGACTCACCTCAATCAGCTTCCAATGAGCCTTTCACTGCTCACTTCACTCCAGGGGTCGTACTCTGAAAGCTTGCCAGACCAATGAGCTGCTCCTAATGATGAAATTCTAATTAATTTGAATTAAAATGTTTTCTAAGAATTTTCCCTTAAAGTTAAGAGTAGATCCTGGTATAGATAAGTATTATTCACAAAGCATCTTAGCCCTTAAGAGAGCTCCTAAGGTGAAAAACTGTTAGAGGCAGGAAGAGTTTTCCTGAGGTTTAAGGCTGCATGACAGTGAGTTAATGAAATGCTACAGATTAGATCATGCAGGGATAATGTTTGTGGTCGATCTCATTAGGGATACACTCACATTTCCCACACAACGCAATAACTACATAACATCGAAAATGTAATGATCACAACACTAAGATATTTGGAAATATGGAAAAATGCACCAGTACAGCAGTGATGAATTAGATCTGTCTCAACTTTCCATCAGCAGTGATCACACTAACAGCGCTTTCATTGTCTAATATTGTGATGTTGTTCATTTCCACTGGGTGTCCACACCTTACAAGGTCACAAAAGGGCGTGTCCGTGACAACCAATTACATCTGTTAAAAGAATGCATCACAGCAGTGGGGTCGCCACCACCTCCTCACTGAGGTAAAAGTTTCTGTCCTTTCCTTGCTCAGACGTTGAATTTGAATGTATTGAAAGGACAGCCCCTTGAGATGTAGCATCTCATTTTCATTGGGGTCCTCTGGATAAAAATACAAAACATACAGACATAATTGCATAACCTAACAAACATACACTATAAATATGCAGATACAGACATCTTGCTCACCATCTCCCACCCACACTCCCTGCCCTCAGCTGCTGTACAAGAAAAATTAGAACTGGATACAGTGACCTCGAATAGTAACACAGCCGTGTTTAGTACTTGTATTTTTAAAACAAGAGGGGTTTTTTTAGATGTGAATGGAAAGACTACTACTACTTCAGTCAGATGGAGCTTTGTATTGGAATGACCTTTGTACAAAGTCTTTGAAAATTCTGGGGACAAAGACATGAGTGGATATGAGAAATTATATGGATTCAAAAACTGTATATGAGGGCCAGTTGAAATGAACACATTTGAGACGTTGCTTTGAGATGTTTCCTAAATCACTCCTAAGCTCGGACTCCTTAGTAAAATTCTTTTGGCTAAGGTAAGAGCTCTCTGAGAGTGTTCTCAGAGTGTTAGTGAGTGCGGCCCCAGGTCTTTCAGGAGTGAAGGTGAAACAAATTCTACAGGCTGTAACATTGCCTCCAAACTCAATGGAGACACACTGAGGGATATGAAAGACACGAGTACAAGAAGTGTCTGTACAAGCTATATATCTTTGGCTTAACTCTTGAGGACATTTGTTTCAAGTAAGGTGAAAAATCCACACCTGCTCAGAATCTGTGGGACTTCATGGATGTGCAGAGACAACAAGAAAGAGGCAGCTGCAGAAAAAAAGCAGCTACCACAGAACCTGATAAGTTTTTTAAAATCATTTTAAGTCTTAGCTGTCACTAAATTACAAACATGAGCCACTCCTATGGCTTAGGGGTTAAGATGCCAACTTTGCACAGCAACATCCCCAGTTCAAGTCTGGCTTAGGACCTTTGTTGCATCTCCCTCTCATGTGTTTTTTCTTTTTTTTTCTGCCTAAAATGCCCGAAAAATAATTAGAAAAACAAACAGAGTCTGACTTGACACATACACACACACACAGTCAGTGCCTGCAGCAAGGTAGTTACAGCTAATGTCTTCTGCGTCTGCACTGGCTGTGTGAAGAGAACAAGCACAGACTGCAACACTCCGGTGGTCAGATACATGCCAAGAAATTGAAAAACACCTTTATTTGCCTCTTTTAAGTTAGTGAGCCTACAAGGAAGTGGCCTTGGCTGAGCCCTGAGCCTGCAAGCTCCCTTGTCCCAGCCTGGCTCCAGTATGAGCCCCCACTCTCCTCTATATGGGTACCTCGCTTCACCTTTGGCCCCTCCTCACATATAAACCAATAAATCACTCACTGTGGACCGAGAGCTTAATACGCCTCACACTGCAGCCCTCAGGGTCATGGGGGCACAGAAACCGTCTTCGCTGTGATAAGGTGGCAATTCCAGGTTGAGGTTTGATAATTTTTTTTGTAAATCCCCTGAGTTTTTCATGCCTTCATGTGGAGAAAGAGGGCTTAAAAATGGCGCTTAAGCTGAAGAGCGTAAAGACCGCTGTAGGAGATCCAAATCTCCTTTTCTTGGAGATTTTATACAACCTGGTTTGACCCAGATCTGGGGAATATGATGATGTAAGTATTGTGCTCTAGGTGCTCAGGGAGGTGTGACTGCAGTAAAAGAAACTAATTTGACTTTAAAAACGTCACCTATTAAAACCAAAGTGCTCTGGTAGCACTTTGTATTTTACTGTTACAGTACAAATAACATAAATGTCTGATCTCATTCCTATTTGTTATAGTTTGCCACTTGGGCAGAAGCCCCGGAGTTACTAAAATGGCGCCAGGGGCAGCCTTTTGTGTTGTATCTTGTCACAGAAAGGGTCAGCGGTTAAGTTTAGGCAACCAAACTACACTGCTTAAAAAAATTAAGGGAACACTTAAATCACACATCTGATCTTGATGAATCAATTATACAAGTTTAAAATCTTTACTGATGTACATTGTATAATTTGTTGAGAACAAAATGACATAACGATGGTCAGTGGAAACCAAAATCAACCCACTGAGGCCTGGATTCAAAATCACATCTAAAATCAGTGTAAAAAAGTTAAATCACAGGCTGATGCATGTGTGAATGTCATTATGACAACTCAATATGTGACTCATTAGTATGTATGGCCCCAACGTGCACCTGAATATACTCCCGACAACGTCTGGGCATGCTCCTGATGAGTCAGTGTATGGTGTCATCAGGGATCTCCTTCCAGACCTGGATCAGGACATCAGTGAGCTCCTGGACAGTTTGTGGTGGTACTTGGTGGCATTGAATGCACTGATACATGATGTCCCATAGGTGCTTAAAATGGATTTAGGTCAGGGGGACAAGAGGGCCAGTCAACAGCATCAGTGCCTTCACATCCAGGAACTGCCGACACACTCTGGCCACATGAGGCCGGGCATTGTCCTGCACCAGGAGGAACCCAGGGCCCACTGCACCAGCGTAAGATCTGACAATCTCTCTGAGGATTTCATCTCGGTACCTAACAGCAGTCGGGGTACCATTGGCTATGACATGGAGGTCTGTGTGACCCTCCAAGAATACTATGCCTCCCCAGACCATCACTGACCCAACGCCAAACTGGTCATACTAAATGATGAAGGAAGCAATGTTCATCATGGCGTCTCCAGACTCTTTCACGCCTGTCATATGTGCTCCATGGGAACCTGCTCTCATCTGTGAGGAGAACAGGGTGCCAATGGTGGACCTGCCAATTGTGGTGTTCTCTTGTGAATGCCAGCCGAGCTGCACAGTGCTGGGCTGTGAGCACAGGTCCCACTAGAGGACGTTGGGCTCTGTTCCCTTTTTTTTTTTTTTTTTTTTTTTAGCAGCATACTTGGATATGGTTAGAAAAAGAACATGGATGTTGCTAAAAAACAACCAGCTTTGACTGAGTAGTACGAAGGAGTTGTCGGTTAGGGATAGACAACAGAACTACTTGGTTTATGGTTAGGAAAAGATTGTGGATGTTGCTAAAAAACATCCGGTTTTGAGTCGCACAAATGCAGCTAAAAACACCATGGTGTATCACTGAATAAGAAACCACAACTAATGTTGTTGTTTGTTAATCTTGAGCACAGGTGTCCTGGGTCAAACTCTGTCCTTTGTTGGACCATCTACCTCCCCTCCTGCCCACCCTGAGTGGACTTTCACACTCTTTCAACGAAATCAGCTGCTCTGAGCGTCTAATAATGACACAGAGGGGTTTACACTTGAGTTGGCGGTAGGTCAAGTGCATCACACACAGATGCTAAATGGTTTTCCCAGCATTATTGTATGCCCGAGTGGAGTATTTTGACACCCAGAGAGTGAAACTCAGCTGATGATAAAGGCACTTTCTAGTAAGTATATGTACAACATGTGAGGCTGGTTGGTTAATGTTGTACTACCTACTAAGTATGGAGCAATAGTCAGGGCATGATTACCTCTTTTCCATATCAAATCTACTTTTTCATATAAAGACTGGAACCAAGTTGAAACAGCTACAAGTTCAAAACATGCTCCTGAACTCACTAATCAATGTTGTACACAGCTTATTTTGTTAATTCATACACATACAGCAATGTAAACACAGACAACCATTCTCTGTGACTTCGTCTTGGCAAACAACACCGGGCAAAGTGACCTCCTGGAGTCACAGTTGCAAGGCAACCAGCACTATTTGCCAGAGATGCTCTGTAAAGCAGCGCAGCGCAGATGGTTAAATTGCTGTTTACTGACCTACACAGAGAGAATAGAATAACCACATTACTTTTCTTACCAATTAGTATAAAAGTGTATTTTCTGTTTGTAATGTTTTAAATTTGATAACCATTTTTGATCTTGAAATACTAATGATAATTAATATCATTTTAAAAACAAGAAATTCTTGATAGTTTCCTTCTCACACAGAGATGTGCTGACAAGTGAGCCTGCATCGTTTTATCATTCTAAATGACATTTCCGCTTCTAAAATGCAAAACTGCATGTTTCATTTTTGAGTCACAAAAATATGTGTTGCAAGCAGAAATGATGTCAGCCTGTGTTTGGAGGGTGGAGAGAGATTAGAGGTGGCCTCTCATGACAAAGGTAGCATCCGATGCTGTTAACCCTCCCGCAATTTGTCTACCGCGCTGTCAAGAGAGGTTCAAAGGCTGATGAGACAATAACAACAGAACCTGCTAAAGGAAGATTGTTAATCATTATGTTATCCTCACCTGTGAACCCAAAAGTGATGAAATGAAAATGAATAAATGATGTTTTGGTTGAACTCTGCTCGCCATCTGTGTATGTGTCAATCCCTGCAGTCGTCCCACAGCGCTCTTATTAAAAGTGCCAAACCTTCATTGTTTAACACACATTTGCGAACAAATGTGGGTGTTAACAGCATTGAAATGGCACAAAAGCTGTGTGTGAAATAAAACAGCATGGTTAACACAGTGCTGCAGCTCTGTACAGTGCCACTGCTGGGTAGTAAATAAAGCCTAATACCCCCTGTGGAGCTGATTCATCGTGTTGCACACCTTCAGTGGCTGTTATTCAAAATATTTCAGGGACGTTTTCCATTTAAAAAAGTGTAATTGATGTTCAAACACATTTTTATCAGAATAAACAAAGCCAATCCATGGCATAACAATGTTATCAGTATACAGTGCACATAGCTGACAGAACCATTTGAGATATTTCACTTTATGTATAGTGGCTGATTATGTGGAGTCACACCAAGGGTATCCATGCATTTCCCTGCACCTCCACTCTTTCAAACATACTTTTAAGAACAAAGGTGTTGTTTTTATCAAGCCTCAAGAGAGAATATTTCAGCACAGGTGCAGAGTCCAGACAAAGGTGACACAACTAAACAAAGTGTAATGCTTAAAACGTCGTTGGCATTTTGGATGTGCATCGATGCTGATAATACAGTTAGAAAAAGATGTGACCTTAAAGGAGCTATATGTAAGAAATCTAAAGCAAATAATCGTACAATCATCCTAATATGTCACAGAGACTAAGGAATAATGTTCATATAACATACTGATCTCACCGACAACAATAGTACAGCCAGAATATTCGCCTTTTAAAAAAAATGTACAGTCCGCAAATCATGTTTATGTTTTGAATTTGTGTTTTGGCCTGTTGCACTACCCACTGCCATCTACCAGTCACACAGTCAGTCGAGTCTCAGCATCAGTTACAGTTACGACTGAGTATGGCTGACGGCTGACGGTGCGACTAAACCCAAACGACCTCGTTATGATTCCCAAAACGCCAAGACAAAACTCGAGGCAAAGCGAGGGTCTTTACAGGAGATGCTTTTAAACGGTGGAGACGGCTGAAAGCGGAGAAGAATATGAAATCGGATGTCAAAGTGGCTACTCTTTTCCTTGACAGGTAAGCTTTAGCCAAAGTTGGCTAACTAGCATCATAGCTAGATGGGAATGAACATTTCGAATACTTTCAACTGTTACTCATTTTCGATCATACATTGTAGCCCATGTCAGCCCCGGCGTTAGGGGGTCAATTAGTGGGGCAATGCCCCCCCCGGCCCTGCCTCCTTGCCCCCCCATTGGCTGTCAGAGGGGTAAGGAGTTTTTTCCTCCTGAAAATAATTTAGACTAGTCATAACTTGTTTTGTGTGTCAAATTGTATTAATTCATAGTCAGTTAATCAGTAAAATTTAAAATACAAAAAATATTTTAATTTTATTTAATTTGATACGTCTGGGCTTGTGTCACGTGACGCGTGCGTGCTGCTGCAATTGACGCTGACATTAGTGTGTTTACATTCACATTTTTCTACCGTCTATGAGGGAGAGGAGATGTGTACTTAAAAACGGAACTATGGATATAAGGAAATTCTTCCGACCACCGCGACCTAAAACTGCCTCCAGTAGGGCAGAGCAAGCTGAGGAACAAGCAACAGCAGAGCAGGAGCACTTTATCCCCGCGGAGAAGGAGCAAGCAGCTAGTAGCTACACAGAGGCACAAGCCCCCCCAGTCGAGCCGGAGTGCGAGCAAGCGGATTATAGCGCCAAACCCAGTGATAATGACCGGTGTCCTTTGCCGTCACCAGGCCCAAGATGCAGCGGACTTTCTAAAACACAAGATCATGGTGGCCCTCCAGATGATCTAGGTGAGGACAAGCCCGCTCAGGTCATTTTGAATAAGTTTCCCTCTCGCCTTTTCAAGGGTCAGAAACGTTCATTTGTTGCCCTGTGGTACAACCGTAGAGACTGGTTAGAGTACAGTGTTAAAAGTGGTGAGTGGCCTAAGCTACTAGCTAAAGGGGGCGTGAAAAACTCAAAATCTTACTAAGAATATTTGTCTTATTTCTAGTCAAAATGTCTCATTTCTAGTCAAAACAATCTCGTTACACTTAAAATAAGACATCACATAAAAAGTAACTTGTTTTTAGACAATTTTCACTTGTTTCAAGCAAACTTTTACTTGAAATAAGTAGAAAAATCTGCCAGTAGATTAAGTGTTTTTTTGGTTTGTTTTTTTGCTTGTAACAAGAAAATAAATCTTGATCCACTTCTTTCAAGTGAAAATTTGCTTGAAACAAGTGAAAACAAGTTACTTTTTTAATGTGATGAGTCTTATTTTAAGTGTAATGATATTTGTTTTGACTAGAAATGAGACACATATTCTTGGTATGATTTTGAGTGTTTGCAGTGTGTGTCAGTTGTACAACTGGTTTTCGTGTGCAAATGAAGTGAAATTTATGCTCGTCCCGGTAATAATAGACAATTGCCATTTGTCTATTTTGGCAGTTATGTATGTGCAGGTCTGTGAGAAATGCAACGCTGCCCCCCTGTGATCATCACATGCCCCCCTTACAATATGGTTTTGGAGCCGGGGCTGGCCCATGTGCAGGTGGGTCATCGACCCAACTGATTTTTTTGAGAAACAAATGTTAGCAGCACGGCAAGCAGCATTAGCAGTGTCCCGGTACATAGCATTAGCAGCCGGCTCCTCCTCAGCTGTATCCCAGCAGCAGCGTTAGCAGCAGAGAAGCTGGACTTGCTCAAACGGTCCGCTGGAAAACCGAAGATCAAGGACGGGCGACGCGGCCCTGCCACGGCAGCCACCCGTGGGCAAACAAATCAGTCTCCAGCGTGCCGCTTTCCAGCAACCTCGAATCTGTAGGGGAGGGGGGGCAGACACGACTCGCAGCAGCATTTTGAATTTGAGTGCAGTAACCGTTTTGGCCACATTCTTACATACAGCGCTTTTAAGATTCCTGTGTGTGTGTGTGTGTGTGTGTGTGTGTGTGTTGCATCCTGTGTCTTGACTTACAGTGCTTCAAAAAGCACAATCTGCAGTTTTTATTAACTTAGAAATTACATTTATTCTGTGGTCTTGCAGACACAGAGATGTTTTGTTTTGTCATAATTCTCTCTGGTTTTAATCTAAGATTTATTTATTTTGTTTTAAACTTTTAATGACTTTGAAATTAACACTTTCACAGACTTAAGTGTAATGATCAGCCGATCAATTCAATTCAACTGTTATGTGCAGCAGCCTGTGTTGTCTCTCTCTCCTGTCATGTTTGTCTTCCTCCTCCCTCTGCCTGCTGCGCACCTGAGTGCAATCGGCAGTCAGGTAGAGAGAGGAGGAGGGGATAAGAGGGACAGGGAGAGTAGACACAGGGCTCGGCACACGGCACAGACACCAGCACAGGTGGTGAGGAGTTTTTCCCCTTTTTCCTCCTTTGTTTTCTTTCCCCAAGCAGGTTTCCCCCCCCCATGCTCATTTAGGGGCTGGGGTTTTGTTGTGTTAGTTTGTTGTTTTAGTTTGGGCTGGGGATGACCAGTAGTTACTTTATTCGTCTTTTTTGTTTATTCTAGGTTTAGTTCCTTTTCAGGTAGTTTAGGGGGAGACGCTGGGAGCGACGGCCCACTGCGTGGTTGGCTCAGCGTCTTCCCTCCTTTTGTTCCTTTTGGCTGTGGTCTCCAGTCCCTTTTTGTTTCTCTCTTAGTTGTTTGTGTTTTGGTTAATATTTGGGTTACAAAAATAAAGCCTGTGGGTAAACTGTTACTTTTGGTGTGGCGTCCTCTTTTATATGTTGCAGCCTCCTGCCCCTATGGAGCCATGATTTCTGTGTTTGTATGGAGGCCGTAACATCAACCCAATAACAATACAGTTAGTAAAAGGTTTTTGATGCTTAAAAGCAAAACCAATTAGTGTTCAGACTGTCAGATCAATGCTGATTCAACCCCATGATGAAGTTTTGAGGCTTGTTTGTTTGTGTAATTGTGTTGCATCACATTACGTCTGAATCCAAATGTCCACCCACATGCTGCCAATAGACAGCCCTCAAGACTGTTTTTACTTGTTGCCATGGAAACATTTGAGCAAATTACAATAATGTAACTGCTGTCATATTCTGTCCGCTCATCTGTCCCTGCAGATAATAAGATATAAATCCCATGTATAGGGTTGTTTTGTGAGTGAACAAAATACATTTCTGTTTAACATATGGACTGAAGACATTGAAATACAGAGAGGTTTGTGAATAAGGACCGAGCTACAGCTAAATAAATTGGGAAGGCCTATTAGATACATCAGAAGATCTTTTGTTGTTTTCCGGCAGATTTTCTGGCCTTTATATTTGGCATTACACTGCGCAACCTATAGGGTAGACTGCAAAAATAAGATGTATTTTCATTCCCCTCTACAGCCTATATTTCTATATATTTGTGTATCATGATGTTGTTGAATATTTCTGGCCTACATGGTTCAAGTTTTGTTTTAATAGGTGACAGAAACTGTTTTACATACACATAAGTTCTGATTTTTTAGTCAGCTACAAAAAAAAAATTCCATGTTACGTCCATATTGCAATGAGTTGTGGGCAATTAAATCAGTGAAGTCTGCTGAGGTCTGCACACCAAGCGGACTCTCTGGAAGTCCACTTGAGGCCCCATCTGGACTGGTTGAATTGTAAATTTGGACAGCCCTAAGCACTCCCAGACTTTCCAGGAATGCGCCTGCAAAGTCTGCGAGTCTGCAAGCAAGGTGAAGTCTGAACATTTGGATTCAGCCTACATTGTAAGGTATTTGGTGTTATGCATACAATAAACCTGCTGCACTGGTTTTAAATGAGACTTGAAAGTGTTTTGCGGCAGATAAATCACCAGAATTTGTAATTTTTTAACAAAGGAAATACCCACAACAAATGGGTCATAGCTTAAGCATATTGCTAACAGTTAGCTGTTACATCTTATTTTGAGACGGGTGCAGCATTATGCTCATGTAATATACAATCTTCTCCAGTTTTATTTCAGTGGCAAATCTTCTCTGCATCGATTCTACTATATTATTATAAATTCAGGTTAGAGAGCACTGCGTATAATCTAGAAAGACTTTTATTATATAAGGTTGTGCACCATGGAAAACCATCAATCTGTGTTTTTCTCAATCTAATCCTCCCCCCAAATTAGCAGACACTGGTTGTAGAATTTAGGGCCAAAGTAAACACAAAACATATCTTTCTCCTCCTATATGTCCTATGACTGAATTTGTTGGGATTAATTCATCTGCAGGATTCTTTAACTCACCCTTTGTTCACACTTTGCTCTTACCCCCTTGGGTAGAGATTTACAAAATGACTGATTTTGCCAAAAGCACAGTGTGATTATCTTAGTTGGAAACCTGAGAGATCCCAGTGTACTGGCATCAATTTATACAAAATGGTCTTGATTTATGCACTGATTTTTCACAAGGAGCAGTACGTGATTGGCTAACCTGTAGCCTCATTAAGGACTGTCTCATGCTCTGTGTGAAGAAAGTACCAGATGGTTCCCACAGAAAAGCTCAGGGAAGTAGCTGTGTGCTGCTCTTTAACGGAGGTGTGGAAGTTAAACATACACTTGCCAAAAATGCTGTTAAGTGTTCTTCCTTGAAAACTTTTCTCTTGTAAAACTCAAAAATGCTGTTTGAAAACATTTCTGATAAGCATAAATCTCACCTTTGTGGCACTTGACAAAGTGAGCAGAAGGCTCTTGGAGGGAAAATGGCAGCTCTCAACAACCATCAAGTGTCAGTTAGTGTTTTACACCCTCTGGCCTAAAATGTGTTTTAGGTGATGGATTGTGATCTGATTGGCCAAGTTACCTCTGCAGGTGGCCACAGATGCATTGTGACCATATTGAACACAAGTGTAAATGCAGCTTTTAAATCACATAGAGCATCTACGTTGGCAGACCTACATAATCGCACAGCTGTTCCCAACCTTCGAGGTCACAACCATTAGCCAGTTAGCACGCTATGCTACTAGTAAGAAAGCAACGAGAAAGCTTGTCTTTATTCAAGATAGTTGTGTATGGGTCAAGATGAGATCAAGTGTCTGCTTTTAATTTGGTCTGCTGAAAATATACAAATAAAACTTGACAAGAATATCGCAACTGAGCACGGTGGACAACACTTACAAACTAGAGTGACATTCGGTTGTTTGAGCTGCAGTGTAATCAGATCTCAATCGGATCTTAATGTGGATACTGAAAACACATATTTGTACCTGGTGTAAATGTAACCAGGGTCAAATTATATCATAAATACAATCTGGATAACAGACACAATTCACTACAAGGTTTAAAGGGCCACTGTGTAAAATGGGTTGAAAACAGTGACATCAGTGGTCAAATTCTAGATTGCAGGGCTCACTCGCTCACCCCTCCCGTCGGGTAAATGACGGTGGCCTCGTAGGGACAAAAAGCCTTGCGCACGAGTTTTTCAGGAGTAGGTCTATCTAGC
>NC_065510.1:23930433-23949005 GCF_006386435.1 Epinephelus moara | reverse complement strand
TAAGGCTACGAAAACCAAACAAATTTTATTTTATAGCGATTATACACTTGTATAAACATATTAATGGGTAGAATATTCAGATTCAGATTCAGATTAACAATAAACCATGCCAAATATTACACACTGGCCCTTTAAAGGAGGTCAGTGAGGAAAGAAGACACACTTGAAAACAGATTTAGACAAGCCACACAAAAATAAGGTCAGTTCTGTATTGGAATTTCTTCATGGAAAGTGTTTTAAAAATATATATTTTATAAGAGGAAAGACAGTAGGAACAAGGACTCTGTGGTTGGTTTGGCAAAAGTACATTTGGTCTAAATGGGGCTGACCAACTTAGAGTCATTACAATCTCTAGCGTGGCCAACAATAAAAAACTAAGCACTGAAGTCTTGTCAGCTGATATAAAATGAAGTCATACAGAACTTAACATCTGTTTGTAAAAAAAGTTTAATAAAGTGTCCACAGAGCTTGTTGTATGCTTTACTGATTTCAGATTTTGAGCATTTCAACATACACTACATGTCCTCGGGTAACTCGAGTACAGCAACATTTAAAAAGTTGTCAAGAGTATCATATAGTGGTTGTCAATGTAACCACCCAAGAGGGAGATAGCGAGAGAGACAGAGTGACCAGATGCAACCAGGCAGGCTGTAGTATTGTCAAATTGTACATATAATTGGTATTTCAGGAGGGACTCACTTGACAGTCTCTGCCAAGAGACAGAAAACAATGTCAGTGTCATATTGTGCCTGTCAATACTCTCAAGAGAGGAGAGGAGAGAGGACTGGTAACGATTAAGCAATATTTTAACACAATGACTTCCTATAATTTCAGAGGGATCCTATACTGCCCAATTGTGTTGTGCAAATTAAGTTTGTGGGTGGCATTTATCTGAGATCATAATGTCAGCATGCAGTAGATGACAAGTAACACCAACTGAATGATGCTGGGCATGGATAGTGGTGCTGTTTGATGGAATTATAGCCTCTTTTAACTGTCTCTTGCTTGGGATTAAGAAACATATTGGACGTACAATAAATGAAATATGATGTCCTGCTGTACTGTTGAATTGCTACCGTTCAATGTTATTCACTACGATGGCTCTGAGTTGGCTAGTAGTGGCAGGATATCTGATTTCAGAGCCACTGGAGACTTGCAGTGTACGGGCCAGAAAGAGTGACATTGTCTTGTAATTTCCATCCTGTCTTGTCCTCAACCAGTCCTGTCTGAAGTGATAGCGTTATCTACCGATTGACATGAGTGCTCAGTTGTGGGCAGGTGACCTCAAGCAAATGCAATCTGACCTTTTCTTGAAATCTCAATGTATACCAGAGTGTGAGAGAGACACTGGGTGGGGGGTTGCCTGTTCTTCATTACAGTAGGACAACTACAGTGGGACAAATGCCACGCATGGAGAGGTTGTGCAGGCTTCACTGGAGATCATGCCGATCCCACTGAGAATCAGCAGCCCGCCCTGTCACTGCTACCACTTTCTGCCTATTATTCTGGCCTGTCGATATATCTCCTTGGGTCAGCTCAGCTTTTACCAACAAACCATATGAAAGCTCTAGCCAGCTACCTCTTGAGTACATGAATACACAAGCCAAACGGAATACAGGAAATGACAAATGACCGAGAAAGACCCGGAGTAAAGCAGCGGATTAGTGAAAAAGTCAACAGATTGACATTAACAGTCAACAGAAAGTTTTCTCAAGAGTTGGTGGACCAAATAAAAATGCCAGCGAATATTGGACTCAACACTTGGAGAAAAAGAGGTTCTCGTGGGATGTCTGGTCCTAACAGCTTCAATAAGCCAACAGGTGCTTTAAATTAAATTAAACAGCAAAATCTGTGGCTTGTCATTGACCTGTAGAGCGACACAATGTATGAAAACATTGTGGTGGGGTTGAGGATCCTAAATTGACTAGATAAAACGACTGATTCTGTTCTTGTCCTTGGACCAAGTACAAAAACAACAATTAATTGTCAGGGAAATATTGTGGTTGTCACCTCTATTGTGCCCAAAAATATGAGAGATGTTTTCACAGATAATTTGAGTAGGACTGCAGGAGATTTGATTGCAAATTGTTAAATGTTTTGTACATCATTACCACCTTCCAAATCAAACCAGCACTTTTGAAGCAAGTGTTTTCCTCCTGAAGGGAAATAGGCATCACCCCTCTCTTTTGTTTCATTGTTCCATCCTTTTATTTTGTGAGGCCTAGTGAGGTAACACATCCTTTGAATTGTCTGACCAACACATGCACAAGTACACACACACACACACACACACACACACACACACACACAGAAACCTTAAAAGACTGCTGCAATTATACACACACACAGAAACCTTAAAAGACTGCTGCAATTATGTCTACCCATTCGGTGTTATTGGGACAAAATTTGGTGAAATACTGACTCTGACTTGCAGTACAAAGAGCAGATTGCAGCATTTATTTAATTTTGCAGCCACTGGAAAATAATCACCCAACCTGCCAGCACTGATGAATGTCACAATGTAATGGAATCATGACTTCCACTGTGCCTCCTTGTTTCCTCTAAGGACTTCCCATCACTGTGTACTTTGCTGTCAAAACCTGGTCCTGTGTTATGCACCCAGGCTGCTCCTACAGGCAGCAGGCTACAACACTGACAGTAATGGTCAAAGATTTCATCATCTTGACTGAACAGTTTGTTCAATCAATACATTTGTGAGATTCATTCATTCATTCATTTTCCGTAACTGCTTTTTTTTGCTGGGGGTTGCGGAGGGGCTGTAGCCTATCCCAAATGACCTTGGGTAAGAGGCGGGGTACACCCTGGACAGGTCGCCAGAAATCACAGGGCTGAAATATAGAGACAGACAACCATTCATGTTCACAAATTATCCTAGCCTGCATGTCTTTGGACTGTGGGAGGAAACCAGAGTACCCGAAGAAAACCCACGCCGACACAGGGAGAACATGGAAGCTCCACACTAAAGGGCTCCCCGACCCTGGGTTCGAACAAGGACCCCTCTTGCTGTGAGGCTACAATGCTAACCACTGTACCACCATGCCATTTGTGAGACTGGATTTTTGATATTACTATTAATCATGGAAGCAGCCATTTTGGCGTGTTTTTCAATAATTATTTATGAATAATTTAGCGCTGAAAGTGCATCAACAATTCAGGATCCAGAGATATTTCATTTACAGTGATAATGCACACAGAAAAACAGTAAATCCTCCAATTTACAAAAGCTTGAAAAAAGATAAATGGATTTAAAATATTAATAAATTTTAAATTAAAAAAAAATAAAAAATTTAAATCCTCCAAGTTACAAAAGCTTGAAAAAAAGACTAATGGATTAAATAATGGTTGTAATAATAGTAATACAAAAAATAATTATCTGATGTGAATCATTTCAGTGCTCCCATGTTGTGTCAGAGATGAGCTGATTTGCCCAGAAATTGCTAATAACAGCACATCATTTGCAGTGATTTCAGATATGCACCACTTTTATCAATAAATCCCATGAACACACGCTCCTCCGTCAAATCACTACCACCAGCTTGCACTATTGAGACGTTATGATGGATGCATGCAGTCTTGTGGGTTTTTTTCTATGCCCTCTGTCTTATCAGACTGAAACAGCAGGATGTGCGATCAGTGCAGCCATTCTTTATCATCCAGTGTCTGGTATTTCTGTCCCTTATTCCGATGCAAACAGACTTTCTTGTGGTCATATTTCTCCTGGAAGAGGAGACACTGCGAGGTCGTCAGCCAAGGCTTACAGGAACAACACTTTGTGTCCTCTTCTTTTTCTCTGTCACAGAAAATGTCTGCAGGATTGTCAATTAAATAAGTGATCTGCTTTTCTGCACAGTTTTTAAGCCACATTTTACCACTGGCTTGCTGAAGCTGTTGCTAATCTGATCCCAGCTCAGCTGAAACTTTTGCAGACCAATAACTTTTGCAGTCCTTACCTATACATACCATTCACATTCATTTTAAAGCCGCACTAGGTAACCTTTATAGACCTCTATTAGTAACCAAGTAAATGCAGCAACACTGACTGATGAATTTTAAACCTCGCCCTGTGAACTTACAGACCGGGCCCTCACAGCCAGTCATGCATACCAACGTGTTAATATGAAAAATGGGATGGGACCTCAGACTTCAGACTGATGTCATGTCCAATACCAAAATCTTTGCCTGTGAGTCATCTCATAGTATTTTTCTGAATGGTTTTGACCATATTTCATATAGAAATTTTGTGTATGTGAATAAATCACATGTACATCTCTGAGAATTATGGGTAATCCCAGAGTTCGTTTGTTATTACTGTCTTTGCTACTGCATGTGGAATAGTACCTTCCCACTATAAAACATACTTATATTAATGTATTCCAGACATAGAGACTGAGCCACTGACAGTAAAATATTCTTTATCTATCTTGTGAAAATTAAAGTTTAAACCTAATGTAATCTAAGATTATCAAAATTCCTCAGCTACGAGTCAAATTATGCTGCAGCTGAAAAACATATCCTCATACAACAGTTCATACAATAACTTACGAATTAGCACTTCAAGATGATGTTATTTACCTAACGTAAAGTTGCGTGTTTGACCTAAAATTATTTTTGTACGTTTAGGAAAAGAAACACGGTGACAACGTACCTTAAAAGAGCCTCAAAGTTCACTTGGTTTCACAGAGTTCTGATAACCGGTCTCCTGGGGTGAAGTCCTGGGTTGTTTGACCCATCCACCATCCCAGCCTGCACCCTTATGCTGACTTTTGGTGTTTATACTACTTCCTTATTTACTCCCATCAGCGCAACGTTCATGTGATTGCAGCTTTCCTGATTAAGTGGGTTATACAGGAATTACTGGCTCATGATTACGTGGGTTATATACAAATTGTGATGCAGTACTTTTTGTAGGTATTCACATGAACAGTGCATGAGGACAGCTTGAACTGAAAATAGTCTTACGCTCATTTAAAGAGCAGCTTCAGCTCACTTGCTTCACAAATTTGAAACTTTGAATAAAAACTTCACACAAACCCTCAACCCCCTGTCACAGGGTACGTCAAGTGAACAGAACTCTTTGATTTTCTCACACTGTGAAACACTATGAAATGGGACATATTATTCTTTAAGGTGTCACAAACAGAATTATTTTCGTATTGTGTAATGATCTGCACATTCTCTGCTCTTAGCAATAAAGGAATACAAGTAATAAAGGAACCCACTGCTTTAATGATCCTGATCCTGTTCCTATCCTCGTTGGAGATGCACATTATTGTGAATATGAATGTCTATTAATTCATGTTTCATAATAGAAGTTTCTACATGATTCGAAGGTCTGTGGTCAGGAGTGGTTCAGGAGATAACAGAGAAATCCAACTATTCCAGACTTTCAAACATTTGTTCTTTAGGTTGAGATTCAAACCTCAATGCAGGACTCCAGCGTCAGATATGCAGGCAGCTGTATCACAGAGGCACAATAAGTTTCAGCAATCTAGGTTTTGTATGTACTGGTGAAGACAAATCCTCTAGGAGTGCACTGGAAAATCTCTCCTGGATTTTTTTTTATTTTATTTTGTGTAACCCAAATAAACCTGCAGCTGCAGAGTAAAGCCTCCTGAAATTATCCCAGAGAGGATTAAATTGATGTTTCCTTCCAGTGGTTTGTGAGGACCTTTTCTATGTGCTTCTTTTTATTTTCCTTTTTTCCCCCTTTTTTTAAAGGTGCAACTCTCTTTTTCTCCAAACAAATGACCAGCTGTTTTTAACATCAACAGTTCTTTGGCACAGCGTCCGCAGTTAGCATTTTAACAATAAATCTAAAACATAACATAATAATTACTGCAGAGATTCAACACAGAAATGTCAGGGGAAGAAGTCACAATGCATCAATAACAATGTTTTGTCATTTCTGTGTTTTGGCTAAAGGCGGGAGGCCTCCCAAATTCACTACAGGTTGTAAAGTGACTTTTTAACAGCCGGAAATCTCAGCACCTGGTCATTTGTATTGATCAACAACCCAGTTGACCCCCGCAGATATATTGTGCTCATTTTGTGCTGCTGGACAGTAAAATCATTTTGTTTATGAATGGTAGAGACGCACAATCGATGTCTCTTTTGTCTCTGAAACAGATGCAACTCTTGTCCAAACTCCTCCTTCATGTTGGGTCTAATTATACAGACCATGGCAGGAGCAGATTCCTCATGGTGTTGTGCACTCAATATATTCACATCCTCCACTCCAAATGAATTTAATGTTTAAAGCAATAGTTCCACATTTTGGAATATAAGCATATTTGCTTGCATGCAGAGGGCTACATGAGAGGATTGATACAATTTTCATCTTAAATAGAAAGCTGTAGTCAGGAGACACTTAGCTTAGCTTTAGCATAAAGCATAGACTGTATAAAACTTATGGACGTAGCCAGTGTGATGTCACCCATTAGTTTGTAGACTCCCATTTTGGAGCCTCGAGTATGGAATTTTGGCCATTGCCATATTGTATTGTTGGAGCCAGAGGTGACCATATCTGGATGAGAGGAAGCAGCTGTGAAAGGAGCAAGAGATAGAACTGACCCATAAGCCCCTTTTAGAGGCCATACACATGCCGCGTTTTTTGTGCCCTCAGATTCATTGTTTTCAATGTAGACACGTAGCAGGCACGCTCAAATGCCAGAGCAACTCCTTGAGGCACGCACACCTTCCCAAGCACCTGTTTTTCAGGGGGCTCTGAAATTAACCTATATATCTTTCCCCTCTTCTGTAAATATAAGTCTGTGGTAAATATGGAAAAGTTGGTCATTTTGGTGCAGGGCTGCCAGAGCTTTTCATCTGTCCCATGGACCATATGCCCACACACTTATAAACAAAGCCTGAAAGAAGATCTGCACTCAGGATTTCAGGTACTATAAATAGGCTATAATACGGTGCTTGTTAAGGTTGCTTAGCAACCTCAGATGCAACCAGCCACCACGCTCTTGAAAGCTGGCTCAAAAAAGGCACAAAAGTAGCATTCCAAGCGCCCAACCTTGTGTTTCCCAGGCGATTAAAAACGGCATGTGTATGGCCCCTTTTACAGTGATCATGCTATAGCGCCACTAAGTCCCTTCTTTATGCCTCCTTTGTATTTTTACACAGAAACAAATGACGTCACAGCATCACTCCACTCCAGTGTGAGATTTTAGACAGCATGCCAGCATCACAGAATCAAAAGAGGCGTGACGGGCATGACATGTAACACGTCAGTGTTAGCCTATAGTGTGACATATAACATATGCGTTGGCAGCACTTTATAAACAGTAACAATGGCAAAACATGGCAATAACAATCATTTACTCTCTCTGTGAAGTGGCAGCTGATCTCGTCCTCCACTTTAAGGGTAAGGAGCTCCCGAAATTCAGTTTTTTCCAACTTGCAGACAGTTACAGCCACAGTTCTTCTTTTTAGAGTTAGCCACTAACTGCTACTACCTGCTTTTAAAATCTTTTGCAGTGGGTTGCACACACAACACATCAAAATGTCACACCTATCCTGCCTTTGGCCCTGTCCTGTTTATACAGACACTGTTTCAGCGCTGTTACTACCTCCTGTGGCAGATTAAGGGCAAGTCAACTCCGTCTTCCCATTCTGTGATTGTACCTTATATGCAGAATGGTGAGGTGGCATAATGCCTCAATATTACCACCTTGAACAAGCAAGGTAAACGGTGCTGTAGACTGTTGTGAGGCCTTGTGGACAGCCTGTCACTTAATCAACCATGCCCTGAATTATGCTTAACTTTAACCATTTTAACAAAACCATTATTTTGTGCCAGGCTGTAAACATGTTAATTTCAGCAGTATGTGTTTTTTTTCTTTTTTCATGAAGCATCCGTGTTTTCACAGACAAAAAAAAAAGAAATTCTAAAAAAAAAAAAAAATCTGGGCATTTTAACATGGTGTACGCGGATTGACTCACTTTTGAAACCAGTCTCAAGTGGCCATTTGGGGAACTGCAGTTTGTTGGCACTGACTCATTTATTCTATTTTTCAGCCCCAGAGGTATGTGCTTGGCGTAAGGACAAAAAATGGGGAAACAGCTTAACATCTTTCACTTCATTTTGTGCGGATTAAATACATAATTTATTTTCATGATGCCAATTTATGAAATAATATTTCTTACTGAAAATGTCCCAGAGAATGTAAGATAACCAGAAAACATGTAGACATCATATAGGTATGTGCCCTAATACAGTATTGTCATTAGATAAACACATTAATTTGTAGTGCTGTATCTATGAAGAAAAATGCTTATTAGTCCTTACCGCTGAGGAGTGATGATTCAAACTCTCTTTTCAGCCTCTAAAATTATTTTCAGCTGAATGTAATGAAGAGATTCAGATGGTCAGTGAGCAAAAGTAAGGTTGTGTCAAATTTTAGATTAAGCAAAAGTGATTTTATTTTTTAAGTGGGAGGAGGAATTAAGATTACCTTGCAAATTATGATGATGATCAATTACATTAGTTATAGTTCTATAAAACATCAGCATTTAAGCATGAAATTGTGGTCATTATCTTCAGACACAGTGATGTACAAGACATATCTCTCTGTCTCTTTTTATTTAAAGGCTGTTAGGCCTGCTTTTTGCAAGACTTCAGATCTTTATGTCATTAGTGAATCTCCGTACATAGTTCTTAGACATATTCAGCATAATGTCTGTCGAGAAGAAATAACACCTGTATCTCTGAAAGAACAAATTGGAAGAGCATAATTTTCAAATCCACCAAAAAAGATGATTTTTCTTTTCTCTGCAATGTGCTCCTGATGTCTTCACATGCTGTTAGGTACAGACCTACAAAAACTATAGGCGTGCACTGGTTTCCTGTGATGTTTCTATCCAGGGAATCTACTAATGAACTCCTACAGAGAGACATCTGGTTCTGGTATTTCTGGTATTCGCTCCTTCATTATGTGAGTATCTTTCTATAATGTGCCCTCAAATTAATCTACTCATGAAAGAGCAGCTCTGCAGCGGGTCATAGAACCTATCCTGGATGAACAGTGCCATGCCATTGTGCAGACAGCCCAAAATTCCCAAGCCCTATTAGTCAGAAAAATGTTCCACTGGACCAAAAGCCTATTTCTCTGACAGCCCGTTATCCCAAATACAAATGCCCATTGCCCCAAAGTTCTGTTTCCCTGACAGTGCACACTCTTTGCAGTTAGTTTCATTTCTTCATGTCATGGCGTCATGGCGTCATGGCGTTTCCTAGTTGAATTTGCACCACTGATCCTGAGTGTTCATACCAACCCTTTGCAACATTTCTCAGAGGCGTTTAAGCCACCAAAGCTGGGTGATTTTCAACAACCCATCCCTGCTTTTCCTGCAACTTATGTACCACCAAACATAATTGTTATAAGCCAACGTGATCTTTTCCGAACCATAACCAAGTGTTTATTTGTACCTTAACGTAACCACACATATTTACCACAACATTGCTGACATATATAATGTATTTGTGATTTACAGCAATGTATCATGCAATTTTTTATGTTAAAACACTGTTGTAGAAATAGGCTTTTGGTCCAGTGGGATGCTTTTCAGACAAATGGGACTTCTAAATTTTGGGTCATGCAAGCAACAGGCAGCTCCCGCATAAACATCTCCCAGAACCTGGACATTTAAGTTATTCATCTCTATCAAATTTGTGAAAGGAATAATAAAGAAAGAGTAGTATGGCAATCCTCTTAGCCCTGCAAGCCATGCTTTAAGGCTATCCTGAAGCAGTGGTGCTTTTGGCTAAATGCTATTTTAGTTTAGCATATTAGCATGCTAAATTTGGCAAATTAGTGCTAGATTTGCAACTATCTGGTCATGAACAAAGTTGCCCAGATTAAGGCGTTAAAAGTTATTAAAATTCATCCAGAGCATGATAAGAATTTTACAGCAATATAAGAGACTTCACTCTGGACCCAAGGAAGGTACGACAGACCAGCTGACCAATATTTCCATCCCTGCTACTGTACCATGGCTAAAAAAATGTGTTTAGTCTCTTCCACATGGCTTCACATGCCACAAGAACCTAATAAAGAATTTTAGTTACATTCTTCAGTTTAATTAAGTTTAATTATAAAAAAATAAATACAGTTAACTTGAGGGTCTGGGGTCTCATTTATAAACATTGCATACGTGCAAAACGAGGCCTGAAAGAGGCATACGCCACTTCCCACGCAAAAGCTGTGATGTATAAAAACAGACTTGATGGGAGAAATTCGAAATTGGCAATGCAGAAGGTGAGGTGGAAGCCTGATTGTAGAAATTTGTGAGTATTTTTTAGTGCACACCATTTTTGGCTTTTGTTTGTACGTACATTTTTAGTATGGATCCTATGCATTGTTTTATAATTGAGACCCCTGGCGTGTAGGGTGTAATGGCATCTAGAGATTAGGTTGCAAAGCGTGTCGGAGAACTATGTTGGCTGACATGAAAACGTGAATGGCTGTATCTAGAGCCAGTGTTTGGTTGTCCGTTCGGTGCTTCTGTAGAACAACATGGTAGACTCCGTGGAAGAGGACCCTCTCCTTAAGTAGATATAATTCTAAGGTAATAAAACAAAACAAATCTTATTTTCATGTGATTATAAACTAATGAAAAATCATCATTAATATACAATTTCTGCCAATAGATGCCCCTAAATCCTACACACTGGACCTTTAATCTACGGAGCGTCATAGTAGGATCAGCATGTTCAGGAGAAAAACTGCTTTTAAACTTTATTTTACATAAAGAGCATGTCCTCTTATACTTATTTTACCTATACATATTATTTGAAAGCTTGATTTGTAGCCTCAAATCATAGTACTCATTAAAAGTGTAGTTTCTGAAATCCTCTGGTGTATTTATCTTAATAAACATATCTGCATAATCTGATACCAACATAAACACCTTTATCATCCCCAACATGAAAAGTGGAAATAAATGTACACATTAAAGCACCAAACTGAAAAGTCATTAATCAAGATGCATATCAGAGCCAATGAACCTATTTTCTCTAATTATGTAATCGACCTTTTGTCAACTAGCGCCACATGCTGAAACACTCAATTAAAATCAGAGAGGAACTGATTAAGTTTGTAAAAATTTATACGGAAATTTAAGCACTGACCTTTTGCAACAGCTAGATTACACACCACATGAAGCCAAAATATAAACAGTCTCACTCATTAAGATTCCTAAACGCAACAGCAGACTGCAAATTAAATTCATTTTAGCATTTTGAAATAATGTGATTGTATTTGTTGACAGTATAAAACACTTTTGTGTAACTTTGGCGTTTTTTAAATGAAATGATAAAATCTTCTTAATCAACATAAGGTGAAAAGCTACATTGTAATTTATGTTCACACAAATTGATTAGTTTTGTCTTTGCAGATCTCTTTTCAGATCTGTTTTCTGTCCTCATTACCGAGTTGTGTGTAAGCCCTTATAAAATACACGTGTTTTAGCAGTGACTCATTTAGAGTAAAGCTCCAGATGAACTCAGAAGTAACAGGCTGGCACTGGCTGTTACATCTTGAAAGGCAAAGAGTGACACAACATGAACTCAGACATCATCAGCAGAAAATCTAAGCGATGAAGCTAATCATAAAAGATGTCTCAAAGTAGGGTTATGATCTTATTCAAGCTTTGAACTACTTTAATAAGCTACTAGGTCATTAAGCACTTGTCAAGCAATCTGTGATGAAGTGAAATCACATCATTACAAAAAGAAGACTGGCTGATGGACTGCTAATCCTACGGCCAGTCTTACACAGTTGACGAGCTGTCCACACATCAGCACTGTCTACTTGTTGCAGTCTAAATGCACATTAAGTAGCTGTTTCCTACCACTGATGTTTTTGCTTTCTGTCTCTGGCCACAAACGCCACTATTAACCATCACAAAATCTGATAAAACTCTGCAAACACTGTCCACCCACTCAGGTGTTTTCACTTATTTGGTTTGATTATACCTCCTCTCAGGACTGTGTGATTGACATCTCCCTCATTCTCTTCTTGCACCTGTTGAGGTGAGAAAATGTACACCTTTATCCTCATAACGCTGCAGTCAGACAGGATTCTGACAGGCAACTGGACAAGAAAACGTGTGGGTAGGGCTGTGAGCGTGCATTGCAGAAGTTAGCATGACTAGCAGGCAAACAGCAGCAGTCATTGTCCTTGCACTCACTCCAGACAAGCAGCATGCTCTCTCTCTGCTGCTTTTATTATTCTGTTGTGCATGCCTTATATAAACAAGGATACAAACACATATTTCCTGAATGAGAGCTGAATCCAAGCCCCTAAGGATCAGTTTGATACCAGAGGCAGATATGTCTCCATTCCTTATAAAAAAGGTTACTGGCAGGCTACAGTGAAGACAGATGACCTCTGATAATTCTCAGCATAGCTCCACCCAACTTCAGCCTGAGACGATATTGTCAACCCAGTCTCAATGCAAAGTCATTGAAATCTGATGCTTGAGCAGTGACTTTTGACGTCAGACACAAACGAAAAAGGCTGTCCTTTCATGTCCGCATGATACTCAGCCTGTCGCTGTTATAGGCATCGGAGGGCAGTGGCAGCTGGTGTAATTTTCTCCAGGGGGGGCTATACCAAACTCAAATATACATTTACCAAAAATCAAGAAAACATGTATCACACCAGTGCATTTAATGCCAAAAAGGATTTCCAATATCCCAAAGCAACAGAAAACAATCTTTATAACTAACCAAAAAAAAAAATCAGAACAGACCTTGTTAAATAAATGAAAACAACAAAAGCAACATTATAATGACATGTAGTGTAGTGTTTTACTTTTTGTATTGTCTCCCTCTGTCTGTGGACTGCTGAGTGATTGTGATGTCCGGCTGATCAGGTCCAAGCTCTTTCACGTCGAGCTTCTCCTGCAATGTCCTCCTCTCAAATGGTGTTGTTTTTAAAGACTTCACCGTATTTGCTTTCTCTTTCTCCATCTCTATCTCACCAACTCTCGCTCAAACTCAAACTTGTCACTCCGCACTTTATGACAGACGGCTGTGACATCATCCCGCTGGCAGTTGGGTGGGACGTAAATCAGCTGCATTCAGTTTTGGGCGCAGGAGAGCTGTGCCCCGACAGCACCTGTCTCTTGTATTGAAGAGGAGCCAACTGCGCATGTACAACTTACAACGAGAGTCTATGAGCAAAGATTCTTGCGCCCCAGGGAGGAAACACGTGACCGATCAGTAACTTTAGACAACATAGAACATTTTTAATCTCCATTTTTATTGCAGATGATACAATTTATCTTATTGCAAAGTATTTTTTATTTTATTTCTTAAATGTGGGGAGAGTGGTGGGCCAGCCGCCACTGTCGGGGGGAAACTGGGCAGGACAAGAATGAAAGTTGAGGCGGTGACAGTCCAAGTAGGGCGTGCGGGAGTGGTGGTGAATGGGTCCAACAAACACTGACTTTCACCCAGGAGGCCAGTGTTTGCATTTGGTAAGACTGAAAAGCCATACCCTGTTCTTTTTTCCTGAACCCAACGACATGCTTTTGTTGCCTAAACCCAACCACGTGCGAGTGTTGGAAAAACATAACCATGTGTGTTTGTCGTTGAAGGAAAAAGGACATCTATAGGCCTATGTGGTGTTAAGCCAGCATAGTGAGTTTATTTTGAGAGAGACTGTATGAAAACTAATCATATTCTGTGAAAATGGAAGTTTAGACAATGCATGTAACAGGCAGAACTTGGCACGTCAACCCAGAACGTCAACAACCAATGCACCCAGGGTACCTTTCACGTCGTATCTAGACATGGAAAGTCCATGACCAAATGTCGATGTGTGACGAGGTCGGAGTGAGAATGTGTTGATATTGTACACAGTGAGGCTGCTACCAGTTGTTAAAAGCTTATCAAGCTCAATCACAGAGTTTATGGCTGTGTGGGATATGTTGTGCAGAGCTTTAAGTTACTTACTTACATCATTATCTCGATTTGATTTAATAGAAACTCCTCTAACATATTGGCAGCACTCCTACAAGATTGTTTTTTAAACTCTCATTTAATGTAACAGTTAAAGTGCGTGTAGGATTATGGGGGATATATTGGCAGAAACTGAATATCATATGTGTTGTTCAGTGTATAATCACCTGAAATTAGAATTGTTGGGTTTTCGTTACCTTAGAATGAGCCGTTTATATCTACATAAGGAGTGGATCCTTGTCCTTGATAGGGCTTTTTGCGTTTTTGCATTGGCCACTGCAGTTAGACGCCCCCCACACTATTAGATGTCACTAAACCCCCCTAAGTCTTATGCTCTTTCATTCCCTTTAACAGTTAACTTTAGATTCTTTGCACACTACATCAAAAATATACCTATACATGGACTTTGAAAAAGGATCTTGTACCTTTTAAACAGACCTAAAGAACAAAACACAAAATAACAAATAATCTCTGTACAACATCCTTTGGCTCAGACTCTTCCTGTCTCTGCTCAGCTTGTTTTTCAGCCCATCATCTCTTGCCTGAACTACTGCAATTCTCCCTTTGACACCCTCCCAAAAAATTCCCTTCAACACCTACAAACTCATTCGGAATGCTGCGCCTCAACTCAACCTTCATTAATTGTCCTTCGCAACTCTCCTCCTACAGTCTCTGCAGTGGCCGCTCACATCAAAACCCACCACAACCTCACAGTGCTGTGCCTTCAGAGGCCACTTAGCTGCCCTCCTGCCTGGTTATCTCTCCATATAGTCTCAACTCTTTTCCCTCCCGACATCCTCACAGTGAATGAATGACCGTTCGTCTGACCTTGCTGTTGACAACTTTTTTTTTTCCAGGAGGAAACTCACATCACCTTCTCCCCAGTGAATTATTCTTTCCCTGTAAGTCTGAAATTGCTCTACAACAATTCCCCCTCTTCCTTCCCTGTATCTTAAAGCAACTCTTAACTTTCTTGCATTTCACACAGCACTTAGAAAAAATTTGAACATCCACAACTCCCGCCTCCCTCCAAAGTCCCATCCCCCTCCTCCTGCAACTCTACCTCCCTCCAAAGGCCTACTCCCCCCTCTTCCATTATGTCCTCCTTACGTCTATGATAGACATAGGCGTTGGCAAGGTAACGTTAGATACACCGAAGAGGAGAGCGAGTGTAACATTACAACCAAGACAGTCAATTGCAACCCCAGAGTTTTAAAACTCAACCGAAGTCAGTGATGACTGATGAGTGTTAGAATAAGGTTACAGCGCTAACATTAGATAGTAGCATTAACGTTACTAGTAAGTGGAACCGCACAAGGAAGATAACATTAATGTTTCAGAGGCTACGTTACAGTAGGCTAACGTTAGCCATTAGCAACTGGATGCTGTGTTGTAATATAACGTTATATGTTATATTAGAAGCGAACTAAACATAACGTTACCTGTCCTGCACAGTCAAATGCAACCCCAGAGTTTTAAAACTCAACCGGAGTCAGTGATGACTGATGAGTTCAGAATAAGGTTTCAGTGCTAACATTAGATAGTAGCGTTAACGTTACGAGTAAGTGGAAACGCACAAGGGAGTTAAGGTCAATGTTTCAGAGGCTACGCTACAGTAGGCTAATGTTAGCCATTAGCAACTGGATGCTGTGTTGTCATATAACGTTAAATGTTATATTAGAAGCAAACTAAACATAACGTTACCTGTCCTGCACAGTCAAACGTAACCCTGGAGTTTTGAAACTTATCCGGGGTCAGTGATGACTGATGAGTTTTATAATATAGCTAATGTAAACGATTACGTTAGATAGTACTGGTGACTGGCAACAAACAAGGAGGCTCAGGCAACGTTAGGCTACAGTAGGCTAACTGTTAGCAACTGGATGCTGTGTTGTCATATTACATTATAGCCTATGTTACATTAGAGGCAAACTAAAAATACCTGTCCAGCAGAAACTCTGTGACCATCTCGTCCCTTTTTAGCTCAGGATGAAGCTGCATCAGTCTTCGCCATCGCTCAAAAGCAGAGCCGATGTTGACCCGAGTTTTGACTACCGCGAGCGGTTACGTCAGAGGCCTCCACATGGGGAAGACAGACAGGACGCTCAGTGAATGCAATGATTGGTCGGAGTTTTCTTAGAATCATATGAGAATGGTACAACTGTGAGTTTTTATCTCAGCATTTTAACCTAAACAAAGAAAAGCATAAAATTTGCATAAAGGTAAGTGTTGCTTTAATCTACACTGCAACAGCAATTACCAAAGGTGAATAATGTTGTCAATGCTTCCTCTCATCTGTAATATCTGCTGTCTTGCTGATTAAAAATGATTAACAATTTTGAAATGCATGTGTGACAGTTTCAGTGCCCACTTAAAATGCCACAAAACATCTAAAATGTTTTGATTAAAGCAACGGCTGACTTTGATGGAAACACAAAAAGAAACGATAAAAAAAAGAAACCAAAAAGTTAAGTTTGATGAGCTCATCTGCACCACAGTGAAGTCACACAAGACCTTAGAAACATATGGTTGAATATAAACCTTATTAGAAAAATAAAAGTTGTGAAAGTGATGTTAGCATTTAGCTAAAAGCACCACTGAGTCAGAGCACTGGTGCACTTCAAAGAATAAAGCCAAAAAATCTAAAGAATACAGTTCTTCTGAACCAGCTGAAATATGAGGCTACATCAGCTCTCGCACAGAGAATAATTAAACATTAGAGTTCACATGAGGCAGCACAATCTTTTGAATTTGTTTCTTTAAAAAGGAAATTACACTGTTGTTTAAATAATGATGTCTAGAAATGTTTCATTTGCATCTGAATCGGAGCTGAAAAAAATGTAGTTGAAAGAATTAAGAGTCACATTGGGGGCGTTTTTACATACTAAATCAACAGTCAGTAAAAACATCTTTGAACATCACATCAAAATAATGAGGAGAAATCTGAATGCTGAGATGTCTACATAGTCATTAAATATTTGCAGATTTCTTTTCGAGTGTGCTTTTCTTTCTTTCTCAAGTTGTGTACGCTCATCATTGTTGAAGAGCAGAGTCTGACTGGGATAACAATTCAGCCGGAGAATTGTCAGCCCACAAATTCAAAACAGCTCACAAAATACTTTTTCTATTTATGCCACTTTTTGTAATTACATACAACAAAAAACCCGACCCAGCATAAATATTAATGCCATTTATTCACATTTTATACAAACACAAAATCAATTTTGGAAAGGGAACATGCTCGTGAACATGTCTGTAATTTTGTAGCATTTAGCTGCACTTTCCTTCACTTTTCTCCTTTTAATGCTCGCCCTCTCTCTTCCTCTCATTTCCTTTCACCTGTGCTGTCATTTTTTTCTCCAGACTGCATTTTTGCATTCTTAACACAGGCCTGACAGTCCGGGCTAATCAGCTGTGCAAGCCACCATAAATTCTCCTGGAGCTCCCGATGGCCAGTCCGGGTCGGCTGAGGAGAATCAAGTGAGGAGGTACCGCATTAAAGAACAAAAGGACGTGAAAGGATGGGATCAAATCCAAACATGGGGGACTTGACAATGGAAACAAGCACTAACTTTTCATGGGCTATTTTTGGGATTGTTGCAGCTTGAAATGTCTGATGTCACGACAAAAATGGTGATGTATGATGCAGTGTTTTTAAGGTTGTTTTTGAGCAAGTGAAAATTGCAAAAATAGTTGTTGTTCTGTCGTGGCACAGCATTGAATGTGAGGCGCTCTCTTCCTGCTCGCTGTTAGAGCTCGCACTCCTGTAACAATAGTCTCTATGGAGCTTTTTTCCTATCTTTATTCAAGAGTGGTATATCAATTTGAGAGCACAGATTTCCTGCTCCAGCTTCAGCTCTTCTCCTGGCGCTCAAGCTGCTTCTGTGCACGCGTGGAATTTCTGCTCTCAGATTTCTGCCCTGCTCTTGGATTTCTTTGTGTAACAACCAGTGGCGTATCCAGGACATTTTTACAGGGGTGGCCAAGATGGGACACAAAGCTAGTGTGGGATGGCCATGGCATAGCGAAGTATAATGCCACGTACGCAGCCAACCCGGTTCCTGGCCGGAGGACCTTAGCTGCATGTCACATCCCCTCTCTCTCCCGTGATTTCCTGTCTCGTAACTGTCAAATAAAGGTGTCTATGCAGGTAAAAAAAAAATTGAAAAAAAAGAGTCTTTTTTTTTTTCATTTCCACCTATCACAGTCCTCAGGAATCTCTGGTTATTTTAACATGTCGATTTTTAATCAGTAATTATGTTCAGGATAGGGTACAAATTTTCTAAGAGTCATTTCCTTATAGTGGATTAAAGTCCTTAACTCATCCTATAGAATAACATTAATCAGTCATCAGCTCTACTAATTGAGGCGCCATCTTGTGGTTACATAAAAACACAGCAATCCAGGCAACAAACCAAAAAATTCAAATCAAAGCTTAATACTTAAAGATAGACCTTATTAAAAAGTTTATCTGTAAGCAAAAGATAAAATAAGCTTGTAAGGAAAAAAGGAATATTTGTTGTTCTTTACATGCTTAGTTCATGGTATTATTTAGCTTAGATATAATTTGTTGGAG
>NC_065510.1:23877696-23930330 GCF_006386435.1 Epinephelus moara | reverse complement strand
CACTTGTATCTCGACCAGTAGCCTACTTTTGTTGCGTTGCTGATCCTCTATGGTACACAAATACAGTTATAATCACATATCGGAACAACGGGACATCGGACTAATGAGAGGTCGGAACAACGAGAGGTCGAAACAATGCTACAGCACCGTATGAAAATGTGCAAAAGGTGGTTTTCAACCCAGACAGTATTCATGTCCAGGGCCCTGATGAAGGCATAAATTGAAACGTTTTGATTCAGCGTGCCGTTTTTATCCAGCAGTTCTGCAGTTGGCGTTGTCACTGTGACCGTCCTCCTGTTTCATTAGCAGCAGCAGCAGCAGCAGCAGATGCGGCGTGCTCATCTCATGGCTGATGGCTCACCTATCAGACCTGCATGGCCATTGGCCAAACGTCCGCTGAGCAGAAATCAGCTGTCACAGCCTCAGTACGACCATTATTGTGTTAGTTAAAAATGTAAAACTGGCCCTAAATCAGCTGATTACCTGTCATCATTGACTGGCAGCATTCCTCTTGTTTCTTTTGTTGACGGACTTGACCAACTACCTGTCAGATCTGGGGTGGCCACAGGGGTGGCCAATGAGTTTTCAGGGGTGGCCCCGGCCACCCCAGGCCACCCCTCAAAATCGCCATTGGTAACAACCCTGTTCAAAATCCCCCAACCAATAGAACGCCAGGTTTACTGTTGACCAATGAAATGATCCCTGCCTCCTTGCGGGTGCTCTCGCTTTAGTTTTAGAGTGTCCCGTCCGGGCGGGTACTCTTTAACCGGGTTCATCCACTCCGACCCTCCAGGGCTTTATTAAATGTTCTTCCCTTGCTTTCTTTACAACTTTTGGAATAAAGGGACTATTAATTTACACACGTGCGCCCGTATTTTTTACTATAATAGCCGCATACAGTAGTAGCCGCATACAGTAGCCACATAGGCGTTGTTTTCTTCTCCAGCACTCCGACTAGGGGGCGCTGTGCCATGCAGCTACTATTATACTGAGGAGAAGAGCTGAAGCTGGAGCAGGAAATCTGTGCGGGCAACATATTATCTGAGTGCGAGCACACAGTTTGAGCTGAAACAGTAGATCTAAGCGCAAGCAGATGCTATTTGAGTGCGAGGGCAGGGTTTTGAGGGACAATATTACAAAATCTGAACATGAAATCAATAAATAATGCTCTCAAATTGATATACCACTCTCTTGAATAAAGATAGGGAGTGCAGTTCTACAATGGCAATGAATTTTACTTGTTTTAATTTTGTGGTAAAGTTGTGCTGATTGAACAGAAATTGCAAGGTGATTTTGCATTAACTGTTGCAACTGCAAAATCACAAGCTCTTGGGGCGACTGATAAGAGAAGTCTGGTTTCCTGCAAACAAATTTGTGCCCTATTATCCCCCTGTAGCAAACATCTTTGGAGCATTGGGTACAGTTTTTATGTAGGATGCTGAATAATTTTGTCTGCTCCTATGCACAGCAACATGACTGTATGCAGAGGCTGGGAATTTGTCTTAAAGTACCATCCAATCTCTTGGTTTGAGTGATCCTGAATGACTTACCTTATAATGGAGGAAGATGAAAGAAGTTTTGCTTCCACTAAGCTTAGATGGTAAAAAGATTTTTTTATTGGTACTTTTGTATTGTTTCTGGTCGTCTCTTTAAGACAATCTTCAAAGGAAACTCATAATACTTTTGTTCATTTAAAGAGTGGTTGTGAACAGAATTTTTTGCACCATTGTTCTTTTATAGATGCATTTTATTCCTTTTGTTTTTCAAAGTAAAAAATGTTGTGACATAATACAGACCAGTAGTTACTGCCCATGAAATTTTATGCCATGAAATGGGCAAAAAACTTTACCAGCATTAAAGAAAAAAAGGGAGAAAAGGGAAAAAAAAATCTTAGTGAATGAATGGTAATTGCATGTGTAAATGAAAACTTAAGGTGGTGCTGGAGGTTGGCGGTTCAATCCCTGGACCCTGAACTAAATATGTCAAAGTGTCCTTGGGCAAGATACTGAACCCCATTTTGCTCCTGATGGCTGTGCCATCGGTGTGTGAGTGTGCGTGTGAATGGTTATCACTCCAGGTGGCATAGTTACTTCTGTCACCAGTGTATGAATGTGTGTGAATGAGTGAATGCTTGCTTGTGTGTAAAGTGCTTTGAGTGGTCGCTAAGACCAGAAAAGTGCTCTATAAATGCAGTCCAATTACCATTCGCCAAATGTCTGTTGTTGAGATATTTCTACCAGCCAACAGAGTGGCACTGCCATCAACAGAGCTGACATGGCTAAAAATATAATATTGTACGGTGGCAACGGCCCAAAACACAAATGGCTTTAATTACCAATAAGTCTCTTTGGTCGCATGTTTAGTGGCAATTACACTAAATTACTGCCAACTACCAGCTTGTGTCACAATAGCATCTCATAATAATAAACCATCTGCCTCACCTGTTAGTTCACATTAAGATCAGTTTCGCCTTTTCTCCTAAAATTGGCCAGATGTTCTTAAAATGAAGAAGTCTTTCCTGAATCACTGGGGACGAAAAAATCCCATTAGTTTTTGTATTACTGACAGATAACTTGCTGGCTAATGCGACACATACTGTGGGCTATGTCCTCTGTCTTTTTTATTTTTGCACATGCAACACGTGACACAGATCATTGCAGCACCAAAAGAAAAAAAACATTTGAAACTAACACAAACAAACCTGACCCAAAACATGACGCTTTGTCGGGAGCTGGTGGGCTGAGGTCAGGTAGCATAATTATGTGTGTGTGTGTGTGTGTGCGCGCGTGTGTATGTGTGTACATCACAGAAAAAAACACCAGTAGAGAGTAAAAAGATGAGGGCAAGAGACCATGTGAATTATTCATCCTCTCCTCCCTGCTACCTTCTGATTACACACCACTAAACTCCCATTTACATCCATTTATAGAAGCTCGCAGTTCACAGGCTTTGACCACAGCTATTGGTGAGCATTCGCCTGGTTCATTACCTATTACCTACACCACGTATCATGTTTGCTGGCTCTAATTTCTAAAAAACAGCGACCCAGATTTTTTTTTTGCAACCCACACCTCTCACTCACACCTCAAGTCTCCTGCCTCAGTGCAGTTACAGTGAAGATAGATGTGGAGCACTGGTGGCAAAAAAAACCTGGGACTGATCTCTGCATTTCGGACAGCATCCACAACCCTGAAAGTTAGCCAGTCTTCCAATGCATCAATATTTCTATGCATCCCAAACTGCTGACATGAAAATGCAATGCTGCAAAATTTAATTACTGCATCAAAATCTGTCTTCCTGTCTGTCTGTAGTATTATTGCTCCATAGAAAGGTGCCTTGAGTCACATTTGTGAGAAAGGCTCTTGGAGTGGAGGCGGTGAGCAACTTCTGGGTGAGCACAGTCACTTTTTTCCTGTAATGATTGACTGACTGGAAAATTGAATTAAAGGCATTTAGCACAGGAAAGGTCATTGCTGTGGTTCCTCGGTGGCTCTGTGATATACTTAAGTGTGAGCTAATATCTGAAAAACTATTGTGACCTTAAAGCTGGATGTAGGTGGTGTATGGTCTCTGAAAAAGGGTAACATCTCATATTGTGGAAATAAAACAGAAAGAGCAGCACACTGTGCACTGATGTTTCAGAGAGCATGTTGCAGCATGAAACAGGAATTGTTGAGGCAGGCCATCAACATGACACATAAGCCATATAGTGGGCAGAGCAAGGCATTAATAATTCATTGACCCCCCCTTAGTTTCCATTTTCCTGCTCTGTGGCTGAGCTGACTTCATGTCAATACCAGATGCCAGAACACACCACCATTCATCAGTGCGTAGTGCATTTCCTGCTCTGGTGGGAGAAATTAAACCCATAAAATGTGTAGAAACCTTACCACAAACATTAGGTGCAGTAATTTAAAATAATTTAAATAGCACAAATAATCAGAGTCTTAGAGGACAATTAACCAACAATAACACTCAGGCTTTATAAACAGAAAAATATGTATGACAAGGCATACCCCCCACCCCTGAAAAAATAGAAAATATGAAAAGTAGCTATGCTGTGACATGTCCACATACAACATGCAAGGTACCCTGGGTGTGTTGGTTGTTGATGTTCTGGTGGCAAGTTCTGCCTGTTACATGCAGTGTCTTACACATACACTTCTGTTTTCACAGGAAATAAATGCACTACGTCGATACAACACTGCAAATTGACATTTTTTTCCTTCAACAACAAACACACGTGGATAGGTTTAGGCAACAAAAACACATGGTAAAGGGGCATCGGTGGCTTAGTGGATAGAGCAGGTGCCCCATGTACAAAGCTGTTGCTACAGCGGCCCAGGTTCGACTCCAGCCTGTGGCCCTTTGCTGCATGTCACTCCCTCTCTCTCTCTCCCCCTTTCATGCTTGACTGTCCTATCAATTAAAGGCTAAAATGCCCCAAAAAATATCTTCAAAATAAAATTAAAAAAAACACGTGGTAAAGTTTAGGAAAAAAGAACAGGGTTTGGCTTTAGAATCTTACGGGACCCAAACACTGCTCTCGGGTGAAAGTTGATGTTTTTTGGATCCATCCACCATCCCTCCTGACTTTCGCCGCCTTAACTTTCATCCTTGTCCCACAGTGTTTCCCCCAACACCACCGGAGGCCGTTAAACTACAACGGCAACCAGCCACATATCATGCCGACATTAAAGGACGCGTTTTTTTTCCGTTATTTTCTGACGCCGCAAGTCACTGCCCAAGCACCAGATTTCGACATCTTTGGAGTGAGACCGGGATCGAGGGGAAGGGAGCACTCAGGATCCTGATAGATTTGGTCCCCCCTAGTGTTTAGTATGACAAAATACTCAATCATGAAATTATAAAGGGGATCTACTATGCTTTTCCTTATTTTCTGTCATATTACACTGTCGGATGTTCATATCAAAAGTGGCCACAGTAGGTAAATGTAGTAATCCCTGTGAGCTAAACCTCAGGCTTCAAACTGTCCTGAATACTGTTTCCAACAGTTTTTTCTACTTTCGAAATAAGCTGACATCAGATTGTGACAGATCTTTTTAGATATTTATACACTGTTACATGTTGCTACCTGCTAACATCAGGAAAACCTGTAATCTTGGTGTTGATGTTGTTCATTTCTCCTCAATTTCGGATCAGATTCCTGCCGGATCATGTCTTGGCTTTTCATGATTTGCCCACATGGCGTCCCACTTGATTCCAGTGTGTGAGATGTTCTTGTTTCACATCTCACGGAAAGAATAGTGTCTCACACCTCATTAAGGTGTCAGTTAGCTTCATCCAAAGTGCTTGTCAGATGGTTGAACGGTGTCTAGGACCCCTTGAAACAGACAAAGGGACACACACCCTGATCTCTATTATAATTTCTCACACTATTACTCCTGTCACTTTCCGTGTGTACGAACAAATACAACTCAGTGGATGTCTTTGAGGACAAATTTTGTGCGCGCCACTTGAACTCACCTTTTAAAGCAGATGTAAAGACATTAACCTTTGAACATAACAAAGAAAAAAGTTCATTTTAATTTTACTGACACCATTAGACCCTCTCCATCCATGTCTCAAAAATACCAAAAAATCTGACCTGCAGTTGTTGGAGTTTTCTTCTATGACTTGTTTCCCAGTGACAATGAATGTCTGGATCCAGAGAATAAAGTCTCAGGCTTGTCATTTATGGCTGTGATTTGCAATCACCGCAATCAAGACAAGATTACAGCAGTAAAATGATTTCTGAGAAAAATCAGTTTGAGACACACCTCACATGTCCACTCACACTGCCAGATTCTGCTCCGCTTAAAAGGTTTGGACAACTCACCAACATGTTCGGTGGCTTTTATTATTAGCTTCTGTATGTGTGAATGTGTGTTTTTGTGTATCTAAGTCTGAGAGACAGACAGAGAGAGAAATTTCATTTGCCTTCTATCACCTTTTTTTTTATTTTTGTGTGGACTGAGATGGCAACGTGTTAGAGGGAGTCTGGAATTGCGCACAAAGAAATCAATACAATTTTGTCTTTTGACTTCTGTCAAGATTAATAACTGTCAGAGGAGAGTTTGTGGTGTGTGTGTGTGTGTGTGTGTGTGTGTGTGTGTGTGTGTGCGCTTATGTGGGTCATTCAGATTTATTAGATAGAAACTTGTGTGTGATCAGGGATAGTTTGAGACCCACTGGTCCAGTCTGTCCACAAAACAGTCTGCTGCATGTCCTGAAGCTATTTTATTCCAACTGGTATTCTAGGAGATCATGTTTATCATTTAAGAATAAAAAACTTGTCTAAAAAAATCCAAGTTTGACTCCAAAGTGTTTCTGTTTGCCTGGAAATCAAGAATAAATGCAAAACCAAATAATGTGTTAGGGCCTGTATTAAGATATTTCAATTCAACGCCTCAACAATAGGGATATACATATAACTTGCACTGATTTTAACATTTTCACCAACAAGCTGTGCATATAACTCTGCCAAATTCCTCCCCCATATGGTTGGTATCACAAAGCAACAGTTGCCTTTAACACATCCAGCAGAGATTAGAGTTGTGGGTTTTTGGCCACCTGATAAATACAAGTCCAACATTCAATATTTTTAGCTCTGTTTTTGGTCTCCCGCAACTCCTGAGAAAAATGAGAAAAAATTAACGATGAAACTCTGCACATATATAAGAACGGTATCAAGCTTCTCATCTAACTATCAGCAATGAAGTGTATTTCCCCAAATGTCACATTATTAGTTTACTAGTCCATACCCATTGGTAGTGGCACCTTCTACCTATGCCAATCCTCAGTGCCTACAGTATGTGCAGTTTCACACAGATTGACCACGTCAGTGAGTAGAAAACTGTGGGACAGACAGAATGACTGACTGACAGAATGACACACTGACAGTTTCTGTGATTATGTACAGCATACCATACCATGACTTAGTCATACCAAAAATTGGGGAAAAAAACAAAAAACAAACACTGGGCCACAGAGGGAGCCACAGTGATCGGTCGCATTTTAGCCATTTTTAAGTATTTTTCTGTTGTTATAGCGCCACCCAGTTGTCAGTTAGAGTTAAATTTCTCCAGTCACCTTGAGGCGTCCTGTTCTATATACTGTATCTACCAAGTTTCGTAAAAATCGATATGGCGGTTAGGCCTAGATAAGAAATTAGCTCTCTAGCGCCCCCATTTTGTTTGATGGGGTCAATAATGGAGGGGTCCCCTCAGATTATGTGTGGTCATATGCCTACAAAGTTGTGTGGTGATCGGTGAAACCCTTGAGATGTTATACACCTTTATGTGATGAGCCACGCCCTCCGCAATATTCATTGCCTTATAGAAGCTCAGTTTTAGTAAGTTTTCCAACTTTTGCCAAGAGGGAACTTTAGATATTGGTCCCTAGATTATGTTCACCGAGTTTCATGCAGATCGGTCAAACTTCCTAGGAAGAGATCGATTTTAAGTGTTTTTCAAAAAATTCAAAATGGCGGAAAATCTATAGAACCGGAAGTTATGGGTCCTTGAGGCAAATTTGTTCCTCATGAGGAGAGGCATCTCTGTGCAAAGTTTCATGTCTCTACGACATACGGGGCATGAGATATGCTCATTCAAAGTTTGCAATTTCAATTGGTTGCTATAGCGCCCCCCTTTGGCCAATTGATGTAATATTGCTTCATTCGCATCCTCCCATGACCCTCTACCACTGTGCCAAATTTCACATGGATTGACCAAGTCAGTGAGGAGAAAAACGTGGGACAGAGATACAGACAGACAGACAGAGTTTTCGTCATTATACAGTAAGATGGAAAAACATGTGTCTAAAGTGCAGCCACAGTTATTGTATTTGTTTATTTATTTTTCACAGAAATAATGACTAAATCTGAAAAGCCAGACTATGGGCATATACTGAAGAGCTGCATGCTTGGTCTGCTTTGAGCTTCTGATCAGCTACAGTGTTTAATGTGTTGTCAGCCTAGTGTGAAAAAAACAGTGAATCAGTACAATGAAGCCGCCTCTCTGCAACTAAAGCGGCACATTCTCATATCCGCCGTTTCCTGGGGCATGCCTGAGCTGGAGCACAATGAATCCTTGTGTTCACGGTAAGTCTTTCAGATTGAATATTATTTTTCCATTGACATTTATGCACAAGAGGAAATGTGTCTTTATCTCCTAGAAAAACAAAGATGCACCACGCAAGAAATTCAATTTATTTGTTTATGTAAAATGTCATCTTTCACTCCACACATCTGCTCGCAGCCTCACAACAGAGGGGGACTGATTGTAGTTCTCTTTCATGAATCCAAAGTGTGCCTCCTTTCACAACCTCACGATTAAAATTTTCAAATGCAGCATATTCTTAACCTGATAAGTGAATTTCAAAAGGCTGAGCACTGTAGAAATAACCTTTGCAGATTCATTTTCATTCATCTCTCTGCATCTTAATACCTCAGTAAAAGTCAGTATTACAGAGTCTGATAGTACAATAGTCCACTTCAAATAACAACAATGTTTTCGGATACACAGGTCTCAATTTGCCTCTCTGTCTGATTACCCAAAAGATGAAAGCGAGCTGCAAATGTCACACTGGCAACAAAAGGTTAATTTTGGACTAGTAGCCTGATTGTTGCAAAACAGGATGAGCATTCACTCAGTATAATTTTGCTTATTCATGCTCACAGCTCACAGTTGTGTTTGTGGTTTCAATCCTGAATGAGATGTCCTGCAGCAGTGAGTAGCTATTCAAAATCAGAATCACTTTTGTTAGTGGTTTTTTTTGACATTGCAGACGTAACACAGTCTGACACATCGAAATGTAACCCCTGAAGTGACCTGTTGTCCTTAGAAAGATGAGATTAAGTGCTCTGTTCGCTCATAGCATACTACCACAGGTCCCCAGCACTTGATCCGGATAGAGACACCGCCTGTTCTCCTGTATGAAAGTAAGTGACATCATGTTTTTGACTGCTTTATTTCTCTGAATTGGACCGCTTGACTGTTTATGCAGTCTGAGCTGCCTGTACACTGAGAAACTGTCAATGTACTGAATGCCTGGTAGCTACATAGCAATGTATGCACTCATGCTTATTGATGTGTTTGTGCAACTCTGCAGCCTCTGATACCAAAACCCAATTGAATTTCAGCTCTTTTTGCCTTTTTCCTCCAAAGCCCTCTCCTTTCTGATGTCTCTGTTGGAGTCATAAAGGAACGTTTTCAGCTCAGATCTACTCACACCTTTGCATTGACGTTTTAATTAATCATGCTGCATCTTTAGATTTTTGGTCTATTTTTGTGTACCTTGTGAAAAGCCAGTGTGAATATTACACTTGTGGTGTGTTGTGAACTGTAAGTGAAATTATGTCTAACTTGCGTAGACCATGAGGCTTTGTCTGTTTTTAACAAGCATCCTGCCAACACCTTTTACACACATCACCCCCATAATCACTATGAGTTGTACTAAAGCATGATGTGTGGTACTGCTTAATTAGTCTCTATATACAGACTCTACATTCAGTGAATGGCCCCCGGAGATCTTGCCTCCGGAAGAAGAGCGGAAGAGCCCTGGTTTCCGGTTGTAGGCTGTTTGTAGTCCGCGTGATATTGACCAATCACGTTTGAGTAGGCTGACCAAACGTCCTTTTTTGCCCGGACATGTCCACTTTTCAGGTCCTGTCGGGGGCGTCCGGGGGGTGTTTATAAATTGACGATAATGTCCGGTTTTCCTTGTGTGTGTGTGTGTGTGTGTGTGTGTGTGTGTGTGTGCGTAATCCCCGAGAGGCTGACTTATTGGTGGATCTCCAACACTCACAATGAGGAAGCAGCAGACACCGGCGGCGCAGCATTATTCTGAGCTTCCAAGATGCCGAAGCGCAAGTGCAGCTTCACAGATGAACTGCAGGATGCCGAAGCGCAAGTGCAGCTTCACAGATGAACTGCAGAAAAAAAAAAGATATTATTTTGTAATATAACTGAATTTTCTATCCATACATATAAACTTTAAATATATTAAAATTATAAGGCATCTTTGAGTAAACTGCGAGTATCATTCAAGTAGGCTATCTCGTGGCCGGGGCGAGTGTCCTCTTTTTTGGAAATCAAAATATGGTCACNAACTTTAAATATATTAAAATTATAAGGCATCTTTGAGTAAACTGCGAGTATCATTCAAGTAGGCTATCTCATGGCGAGTGTCCTCTTTTTTGGAAATCAAAATATGGTCACCCTACATTTGAGCCGGCTGCAGTTGTTGCCAGGTTAAACGGTCCGTGCGGTGAACTAACGAGGCGGAATATAATTGGTGTCACTGCAAACTCTGAATCCATCGCAATGGTTCAGCATATTTACTTATAGATAAACGGAAGTCGGAAACAGAAATTCGCCTCCTCCGCCCAAATCAAACCAGAATGCCAAAAAATCGGGGGTCTGCCCCCAGAGGCTGTACAGCCGATGGGTTCTGAGAATGCTGCTAAACCGTCAACAAATCTGAATTACATTTTTGAGGAATTTCTACTTGTTGCGCAAGTTTAAATAACCTTTCTAATACCTTTCAAAAGTAAAAACCTCATCAGTGGTTACAGGAGGTCTTAAGGACCTAATCTCAACCCTGAAGTGTGTGCTTTATATTTTTATTTTACGGCCTTTATCCTGATTCTTGCTCTGCCTGCCCTGCATCCACCTGCTGACCAGTTGTTGTTTTTGATTGTTGTTGTGTTGCTTTCATGCTCTTGTTTCTTCAGGCATAAAGAAAACATCACAGCAATACAGTCTTCCTCTCTGATACAAGTCTTGATGGCAGTGATGCAGAAACATGTCGGTGGAGACTCAGCGACGCTCTGAACCCTGTTTGCAGTATCTCGGCTCTCATTCTGTGTCTGCTGTCTGTATGATTGTGCATGTTGCATGTGTCCACTGTGATTGTGTGAGTCTGTGGCTGCCAGTGCCCTTTTCTTTATGCTTTTTATTTCACTCTCACACATTTAACGTTCACTTCATCAGCTGCTGTATTTGCCTTCCCTCCCTGTTTTCATGTGGCCAGCTTATTGGTCCTACCATTTATATTTCTAATCAAATAAAAACAATCTAATTTCACGTAAATTTCTTCGTCTAATACTCTCCGAGGGTGTATGTCCGGTTGTGCAAGGTAACGTAGAGTAACTAATTGCGAAAGTTCAATACCTAGCCAACATTTCTATGTGTGGCCCATAGTAAATGGGTAGTAAATGGGTTTAAAATGGTCCCTATATGATCCATGGGCTCCATATTGGCTCCATGCCAATTGCCCACATTGATGGCTTTACCTAAGTAGGGCCCACATGGTTATGCTTGGGCTGCCTGGGTACCAAGTGGGTATGGGCCCATCTCATCTGGGGCCCACTTGGGTAAACACACCCATGTAGGCAATTGGAATGAGGCCAATATGGAACCCATGAACAATTCCATATAGGGCCCATTTTTCAGCCTGTTTACTACCCACATGGGCCCCACATACGAATGTTTGTTTTTTGTTCGTCAACTATTTGTGATGAAGAACTATTTAAATTTGAGAGCAGCAGAAACAAGCTTACTTCAGAAGAATACCACCTATTTAAGTTGATATCTCAAATTTATGGGCCTATAACTAATTAGTGATCAGCTTCCGATGTATACATATGCAGCAGATACAGAGCCACATTAGCATTTAATTGGAGTCATGTTTCTGGACACTTGATATATGTAAGTCCAATGTTCACTCTCCTTTTAATGCCTTTTTGCTTTCCCCCAAATTCTGTGGAAAATATCTAGCTGTATAGATGCTGAACGCTCCAGTATGCTCACCAGCTAGTCACTAACTCTGTCTGTCTGCGTTTGATGCTTGACAGATAGTGTACAGTCAGTTTTTAGAGCTCTTTATTCTGAAAATAGCTACTTGCTGCAGCTGAAAAATGCGCAAAACTGGCCGCTCTCACCAAAAAACAGCCATATAGCTCGACTGCGCAAACAGCTTATTACGACTCCCACTTACATTTATTGTAAGGTGACACCCTAGTGGCCATAGCATAATCAAGAGAGCAGAGAAGGAAGTGAGGTGACTTAGAGTAAAAAGCTATAAAGTCTGTGTTATGTTGTATTAAGAAAGAAGAATTCCCTGTAGGGTGGACCAGAGGGTCAAACAAGCACAGGACTTTGACACAGGAGAACAGTGTTGACTTCTTTTAATTAAAACTTTTACTCAAATTTACCCTTGCTGTTTATTTCTATTTTATTATTTATCTAAATCTATCTAAATCTGCTTAGTTTTGTTGCTTAAACGTAACCATTACGTTTTATTGTTTAACAACAACCATTTCATGACATTAAGGACGTGTTTAAAACTGCAACTGTTAGGACAGTAATATATGTCATTTTGAAAGTCAGTGTAAGTCGACCTATTCTGTCAGTTTGATATGAAGAGCGAGATGCAGAAAGTTGCAGGTTATAAAACCAAAACAATGAGCTAAAAGGTGCCAAAAAAAATCCATAAAGGGGTGATGGAAACTAGGATATGTAGAACATGTACATTTCATTTCCCCAATAAAGACATGAAAGTAGCAGATGACTTTTTTAAGCAATATTAAAGACATTTACAACAGAAATTGTTGCAGAAAAAGGCACAATATGTGTCCTCCCAATGTTGAAAAGAAACCTGCGCCCTTGACTGAAAGTTCCTGTCACATACAAGTAGTCATGCAATCGATTGTTAATATAAAAATTTCGATCATAGCTGCTTTGACTGTTAAAGCTGAAGGTGTAGCACCTTGAAAATAAGCAGTTATTCTGTACAATATGTGCAGTGAATCCAGGTCATGATGATTAACCTAAACAGATGTTTTCTCTCCCAAATGAAAAGGTAGGAAACTGTGAGCTTATACTCCACTACATCCCTGACTGTGAGCTAATACAGTGGACTACAGTTAAAGAAAAAAAACTTACTGTGCAGTTTATGTTGAAGCGCAGTTCAATTGGCCTCCCTTTTTCTTTACTTAAATCATCACTCTCACATTGTCTTGATAATTCCACTCATCGCCTAGAGCATCTGACCTCTGATGTTACAGCTCTCATGGCTTAATCATAGGAGACATTAAGCACTTCTGTCTGTTCAGAAGGTTAATATTGCCATTAGAAAGCCATTATTCACCAGCAAGACCCTGAGCTCATGCCAGTCTGTGCAGAAACACGCCAAATCCGTCTCCCCTGCTCTGGAAAGATAATTAGCATGAGAAAGGTTGAGGATAGGATGTCACTGGCTGATATTCATCACTGAGCCACATACAAACTGCGGGCTCCATTAAGCACGTCGCTGCGAGTCGATCAAAATTGCGTGTTTGTGTTTTATAGAGACAAAGAGAGGGCTGTAGTTTGAGAATGCCAAACGGTAAAGACACCCTGCCTTTTGTTATTGGACGTGAATAAAGCACTTGAATTTCCTACACACACCGGCTAAATTTAGAAAAGAACACACACAGTGAGGTGGAAGGAAAGTTTGGATTTGGAGCTACTGTTGAGAGATACAACTAAATCTTATGTTGGTAGATTTTCTGCAAACAGAACAACATTAGCATTCATTTGGAGTCCTGTTTCTGTTCACCCAACAAATGTACTTCCAATTTCCACTCTCTTTTGTTGCTTTGTTCGGTTCTCCAGTAGCTCCTGAGGGAAATATCTGGCTCTGTAGCTGCTAAATGCTCCCATATGTTTATCAGCAAGTCAGCGAGTTAGCTTTTTCTGTCTAACGTTTGGTGCCAGGAAGGTAGCTTTTACTTGGTTTAGCACTGAGAGTGATTTAAAACAGTAAAAAAAGACCAGAACAATGAGCTTTCACCTGGGAGACCGATATTCACATCAAGTCATCTGCGTTACTATGCTACATGTAGCATACCACACAAGTGACTCATGCCACATCATGTTAGTGACAAACATACTTATCTAAAGCCAAACCATGATTTTCTTTTTAACCGAACAACATAAATTTGTTGCCTTAACCTAAGGAAATAACCTTCAGTTAATACCTGCGTTCTAAATTTGTTTTGGAAAGAGACTGTATGCATTTAACAAGCAGAAACTGTACATCTCAAGTGAAAATAGATGTTCACTTTGAATAGACACAATGTGTATTATAACCGTAAATTGAAGCTACAGGGGTACCTAGAGCATCAGAGTCTGACATGTAGGGTCACTGGCTGAGACTGTTGGCTCCACAAAGTGGAGGGAAATTGTCTTCTACGCAGTGCATAGGCGGTATAGGCGAATGCTAAGGGTGCTGTCATCCATCGGAGGTGCCACAAATAAAGAGGGCACAAAAAACAAAAAACACAAATGTGTATCTTTGACTACTTTTTACAAATACTATTATTACTATTATTTTGAAATATTACATGGGGTCATAACAACATAACAACATAGCGAAGCCTACTAGATAATAGAGAGGCCGTTTTTTCTGGGGTCCTGTCGTATACTTTACCTGCTCTGTGGGGAAGATGCGTGAGTTATCCGACGTCACGTGAACCCCAAAAAACACGCCATATCGTTGTCATGCCCAAATAGCAAAAGCTCTCTGGTGCCCACTCAGCTACTGCTACACTACTGACAGGAGTATATGTGAAGAGAAAGAACATGAAATCGGCAGAAGGAGAGCTAGTTATCATTACCTCTAAGCATGGAGGGCTCACCAAATGTGCACCTGCTTCTATTACACATTGTCATCTATCTGACCCATCGTTAATATAAAAACATTGAAAAGTGCACCTTTAAAAGTTCTTCTCAGATTCTAAACACATTTTGTGCTTAAGAAATCATTAAATTTGTATATTTTCATCATCCTTATCTAGAATAGATTATCTGCCACATGAAACAGCATGAGATGTGTGTGTTATAACACACCAGGCCTGTATGAAAAATATAATTATACTCACCATCAGTAACTGGTGGGCTTAATAGCTGACTTTCTGCTGTTTAGTTGCATTTTCCAGCAGCAGGGTTTTTGGCAAAAAGAGGGAAAACTCTTTATAAATTGTGTTTACAGCAGACTGGTTGATTTTGTTGGTGATAAACAGGAAAAAAGTTTAATGAGAAGACCTGTAAGACTCTGGAGCAATACCTAAAATTAATCATTAATCTGTAGCAGCTTATATTACTATACAGGCCTATTACTTCTTAATAATTTTTAGAGAATTTGCAATAAAGAAATACATAATTTGATGCTAATTTTAGAATAAAATAGAGAAATTTCCAAGACAGCTATTTAGTTATTCAATTGTATTGAGTTTATAAGCATTTGTAGACTTCCAGAGGACTTTCCTTGTAAGAACAGTGTCCTTAAATACAAGTAAATATACATTTTATTGATGTATTACTGGAAACTTTATTATTTATATATGCTGAATTGTCTGTAGATAATGTTTTGATGTTTTGTATTTTCAGCTGTTCACTGATTAAAAGACTATATTGTTGGAATAGCAGTAATTGGCATGAATTAATTGGATGTGCATGCACAAATTAATGACAGACATCAAGCATCACAACAGGAATATATTAACATACTGTAGTGAAATTATGAGTAAATATATTTGCCTGCATTGACACCACACTCTACCAGATACATTTTACTTGGAGAAATATTATACAGGCATTTTATTTCAGATTTGTAAGTTCCTAATATTTTCCTCTAATATTTCCTGTAAGCTTGGCACTAATTATATTTCCAGTTAAAAAGAGACAGTGTTTAAGTGCACGGTGTGTGCATGAAGATTTATATCAATCTTCATTAGAACAGATATATGAACGCGCCTTTTGTTGTAGGCTTCTTCTCAAATATTATTAGTGCAACATTATCAGGGCTGTAATTTGTCTGGGCATGTTACAGTAAGAGTGCCTACCTCTCTGCCACTGGTCAGGAAAACTGCTCTGGTCTTCCAACACTTTCACACATGGTAGATTTTTGGTGTGATGACAACCTGTAAATGGAGCAGAAACCATCATCCCTTTGAGAGTTCACAGTAATGTCTTATCCCATGTAAATTTCCATGGAGCAGATGTCTTTTGTTAGCACTTATTTTGGCACATTGTCCTTGAAAAGAATCCCATCTGAATACGGATATAATCTGCTGGCTCTGGGCTCGTAGCCACACCGCTGCTTATATGCGTCACTGTCCGTGTTTACACTCCACCATCACCTAACAGCTCTGCAGCAGGTGAGGATGTCGTACACTGTCTGTAAGACTGGACGCAACATCATGACAGTTTCAGGTGTTTGCAGTCATGCGCCAGATGTAAGTCAACATAAAAAAAGCAGATGCTGTTTCATGCAGATGCAGATGATACGTAAAGCTGGGCTGCAGGTCAATGTCTGTGTACTTCAGTCACCATGACTACTTTGTTTGTTAGGTTATAGCATCAAATCCTGGAAGCTGCTTGTCTGCTAAACAAAGATGTACATCGCACAGCTGGTTTATACACATTTCAAACAAAAGCCATTCACATGCTGTTTACACACTTTCTTCTGAACAACAAGATCACTGAACACAATAAAGCAGCTTGTCTTTCCCACATCCTTTATATTAGGAATCAGTGCATAAATTTTCATTGTAGTTGTTTTTAATGTAAGGTGTTTTTTTTTTTGTAAAACATTTTAGTTTGTAAGACAATTTTGTATCGTAATATTAGGTTAGAATTTAGCCATTTTCTTGTGCTTTTTTCATGCTTGATAGTATAAATTTGGCATTAGATTTTAGTGGACCTACAAGTGCATTTAAAAACTACAATCACTGTTGAATTGTTTGGTATCGGACAGCTATCCTGTCCACCCAAGATGCATGAAGTATGAATATGAATACAGAATCTTTAGGCAACAGGACAAGATTTTGGTATTTGAAAGGTTCTGATTTCCATTTGTAGTCTGAGTAGTAATGACCAATCACGGTTAAATGGGCTTCGGTTATGTGCAGGTAAACAGTCTGGGAGAGCCAAACGTATTGGGCAAAATGCACTCTCAGAGCATATTGGCTATCATCTGGTGACAATTAAGCTGTTTATTAGCCTTTTTTTTTCAATCTGCATTCGTATGCCGGTATCTGTTTATAGAGCTTCATGACTACATTTATGTGAGCAGCTGTGGCTCAGGAGGACGACCGGGTCATCCACTAATCAGAAGATTGGTCCTCAGCATGTTGAAGTATCCTTGGGCAAGACACTGAACCCTGAATTGCTCCTGATTGCTGTGCCATCAGTGTGTGTGTGTGTGTGTGTGTAATTGTTAAGTGAGTAGCAGGTAGCACCCTGTAGCATCTAAGATGTTAATTTCTACAATATCTTTTTCAAGGCATGTGCAGCACTTTGTACACCCTCTGTTTTTGTTTTTGTTGTATGTATTATGTGTTGTACCAATACACTGAGTGCGTTTACATGGACAGTTTAATTCCCTTTTCATTCAGAATGAAAGTTGATTCCTATTAAAAGTGATCTTGTAAACATCTAATTCAGAATGAAAATGACCAATGGGATTGAAAATTCAATCCGATGTAAGGGGCTGGAATATTCTGTTTCTAATTCCGAATGAAAGAATTTCTTGCACTGGTATACACTCATTCCTCTTTCAGTTCATTCCGGTCTTTCTGCACATGTTCATTTCCTTGCCCTTCTCGCACGATAGCGTATATAGCGCGCATAGCAATGGGCTGAGATAGAGCAGTCGGACTCGTTGCACTAACCAGTTTCCATTTGCCAAAGCACGGTCTTACTACCTCTCTTCTCCTCCTCAACAGACGAAGCATTAGCAGAACAAGGTTGTTGTCGTACTGCTGCTTCAAGAATATAAGCAAAACAAGCCCGAAAAAGGCACTAAGAACGGCGTCGTCAAGCATCTTGTTATCCGGAGCGACGACTACAGTGTTTTCTTCCGGTAAACGTAAACACGTAACATCCGCCCCACCCCCTATCCAATCAGAAATCTTCCCTGCCACAAACCTTGCGCGGACCCGAATAAAGGACCCGATTAAACTGATCTCCTGTGTAAACCCTCATTCGGAATGAATATTTCCCATGTAAACTACCTGGAAAAACTTTAATTCCGAATGATTTCATTCAGATTTATTTTATTTCGAATGAGAAGCCATCATGTAAACACACCCACTGTCGGGCTGACAATGTAAGTGCAACTAAAAGTAGCGCTAATGCTCAAGCAAAATTTCCCTCTGGGGACAATAAAGTATCTTATCTTATCCTCGGCCACCAGTGTATGAGTGTGTGTGAATGGATGAATGTGACATGTCATGTAAAAGTGCTTTCAGAGGTCATAAGACGAGAAAGGTGCCATACAAGTGCAAGTCCATTAACCGTTAGCGTCTCAAGTTGCTAATTGCACTGTAAATGAAGACCAGCCCATGGAAGAGAAAGTCTTGGCTTAAATATCTGTTATCTGGATATCCCCTGGCTTCACCGGAGCCCCAGATATATTGGCTCTTGCCAGCAGAGGCTACATCATCGTCACACCGTCAAGACTGTTTTAGATACACAAAAATAATGATGAATTCTTTTTGTAATGGTACAAAAACTGTGTAGAGCAGCAGATGAATCTCTGCCATCCAGATGAAGTGAAGGGATGTTTAAATGATTTCACGTGGAGTCATTTTGATCATAATAGTTTACCTTTCTGTCCCTGAGTGGTTTCTTCTGTTGTGAGTGTGTCCTGAAACATGACCTCATTTTAGAAGATGTTCTCATCAGAGGGAAGCATTTATCCCCACAGGCCTAGATGCTGAGGTTTCCCCATCTGACAAAATGAAGAAACCATTCAGATGAAATATTAAAGCTTTCCAGTGGATTCATTTATACAGAAACATAGACAAAAGAGCTGCCGCCACATCTCTGCAGCTGCACTGTACGGCCGTATGTGTCATAAATAGAAAAGCGCAATCAAGATGGTGCTCTGCACGCCCTGACTCCTACAGGTTTTCAGAGCGCTGGATGCTGTTTCTGATCAAATCCAAACGAGTGTAAAAGCCATTTAATGGATGGAGTCTTTCAAACTCTGCTGGCCATCTGTGTGCTGCAGCTCTCTCTGCACTGCAGGTTTGTAGTGTGTAAAGACCTCAATGGCGACTATACCACATGTTGTAAAATCTGAAATAATATCAGTAGCACATGAGGTTTCTGAATTATGCTTGTAATTCAATACAGTTTGATAGCCTATTTATTGTTTACCAATCGGTCTATGAACAAGTAATAGATTGTTTATAACATACTATAATAGCGTTATTAGCAAAAACAACAAAACAACAAAAAAGAGGGCTTAGGGTTATTTTTTTTGTTGTCAGTGTATTTGTCAGCAGCTGTAACTCTTCCTGTAAAACATCTGCAGATGTGATTAAACAAATAATGAATAATTAACAGTATAGCATAACACAGTTGAAGACATATTACAAATGAATAAGAAAGTATTAATTTATTTATTTAATTAGCCTCCATGACAACTGAGCAAACTCCATCCACTGATGAAGGCCATGGGATGCAGCAGGGCAAAGCTCTGACAGAAATCTAGTAAGTGGACCTTGAGTTTAGAATTTTGGTAGAACTACTGTTGTCAAGGTCAAGAGTTAACCTTCAAGCTGAACATGCCTTTGTAAGTTTTTAACAAGTGTAAATAGTTTAAAGTATGAATGATTTGTGTTAGTGCCTTATAAAACATTGTAAGGATTTGTGTGTGTATTACTTTCTTTGACTAAAAACTATGAAATAGAATTTTATTTCAACAAAATAATATTGTAGCTATATCATGCTGTTATCAATCATTTATTAAACTGTTGATACACCAGTTATTGATGTTTATGTTGTGTAATTGTTGACAAAACCATTAATAAACACCTTAATATGTCCTTATGTCTGATTGCAAATACATTATACATAGTTAATCAAATGTGAATTTTCACATTAAACACAAAATCATGCAAAACAAAAGCTGTTCTAAATGTTTACCCCACTGTGAAAAATCTAATTGACCCTTTGTTAAGTCCCGCCCCAGGACGCAGATTGGCCAATCATAATGTGTATTAATGATACTCGTTACCTGGAGAGGTTGTAAAAAGATATGTGTTTCTTCCCTGTTCCAAAACCAAAATCAAACCCTGAAAAGTGTAGGGTTAGCTAGCTAGCTGCTGAAGATATAGCCTACTGAATGTATACACATGCTGCTTTTGCTTTGACCGACCCTGCTGTACAGCAACCAGTGAAGGGAAGCAGGGAAACTTTGCTGATATTCAACCAGCTGTGTGTCATCACATTGTGTGCAGATGAACGTTGTTTGACATCCCCTGGAGATCCCTGCTTATCCGATGGCAGAGGTCCAGGTGCTGGTAGCGGCACGGGGGCAAAGCCAAACACCGTTCATCAGCACACACTGTGATGCCACACAGCTGGTTCAATATCAGCAAAGTTTCCCTTTATATTCATTGTCTTCTGTGTTGATGTGTTCAGTGATGTGGGGGTTCACTTTTACACTGTGATCTGTAGCCTATAGTTCGGCTTTAGCTTCTAACTATCTTTGTCTTTTTAACCTGTTGTTGCTGCTGAGTCAGTTTGACATCCTGGATATATCCTTCAAACACAGACTGTAGACCCCTCTGTCTGCTTCTCTCTGGAATCACTCTTTCATTTTTCCAAAAATATGATCATATTTCTTCAGGGAGTGCAGTTAGTTACAGTGAGGGCTCCATGCTTACTCCAACAGCATGTCGGACCATCACAAAGGGGCGGGGCGGGGCTTAGCGAAAGGTCAATGGCGGTACAGTGCTGCACTGTATTCTAAGTTTGAGTTATAATAAACTAAAAATCTTAACAGCCAAAAAACAAATGAACTAAAAAATTCAACTTACAAATAAAATTCACCACAAAATATAACAATACCTATCTGTATATCACACCTAAGGTCAAAAAGAGTACGACTGCATTACATGTCAAAATCTTTGCACTGAATTCAGTATGATCTCTTCCTGTTAGTGTTGTGGTATTTTGTTTTTTATGTCAAAATATTTTGGCTCCAGCTTTTGATGTTATTTTTTGTAAGATTTTGTTTGCCATCTGAGGTATTGTATAATTATTATATTTATATTCATGTCGGTAAACAAAAAGGGAAACAAAAAAGAAGGAGTAGGAGCAGATCAGTATAGATTAGGTTCACCCTCAGCTTTGCGATTTTGCATAAACCAATAAACCCAATTTTCTACAGATATTAGATATGGATGTAAATTTGTTTTAATATGCAAGTCACTTGTGTGGTTTGAATAATAGTGTAGTACAGTATCCAAGCACAGCTCGTCAGCTATTTCTCATTTTGAGGCTGTTATAACCAGTTTACATCCCCTCATGATGTAACTGGATTCAATCAAAGCCTGTATATAAAATTACCACAAAACCCAGTGTGCTCAGCCACACAGGCGGACACCAGATAATATATTCCGCACTGATGAAGAGAATCTAGTGTAGTCTGACATGTTTGTCCCTCATGCTTCTTAAGCACAACCAGTCTTTGCACTCAGGCCATATATAATCCATCGGCTCTATGATGAAACTTCTTCTGCGCTATATGGCAGTAATGTTGGTGGGTTGACAGAGCAGCAGATACATCAAGTGGCCACTACTTCAGAAGTCCTTCAGCGACCACTGGAAGCTCAGAGCCGGCCTCTCATGGGGGGGTTTCTGCTGTTGTGGCTGATGTGTGAAGATCTCCCACTTCAAGAGTAATCATATGCCTACAGTCACTGCAACATCTACCAACATGTCATCGGATGGCCCTTACAGGTAATGGTCTCAAAAAATATTTTCACAACACGGAAGAAGGTTATATTACGCTGCCTAACAGAAAGCAGTCCAGTGCTTATGTAAATTAGAGCTTAAATATGATGAGAGAACATCTCTCCGTCTGCAGCTCCGTTTGCTCTTATCAGTATGAAACTTTGATTTAGTGTTTTGTTTTTTAAAGAGAAGAGACCCCCCAACATCGCCTTTATATCCTACAAACAAGTGCATGCAGTGCATAAACATGAGGCATCACAGTCGGCTCCGGGGACAGTCCTGCACACTGGTCATGTATGCTCTTGACAGCCTCGGAGTGAGAGCTGGTTACTCCGGTTCCATTACCACCCTGGCGTCTCTATTCTCACTGCTTCTGACAGGCAGGGATGAAAGTTCCGGCACTCAGCACTGCAGGGCCAGGCAGGGAAGGAGAGTGCTACTCTGTGGTGAGGGGAGAATGACAGCGGGCCGCTTGGAGCACTGCAGGGGATATGGAGCTGGGACCAAGGTGTATATGTGTGTGTGTGTGTGTGTGTGTGTGTGTGTGTGTGTGTGTGTGTGTGTGTGAGAGAAAGAAAAGAAGGAAAACAGCAAGGTGGTAGGAAGGAGCAAGAGACAGTGCTTGTAGCCAGTAACATCAAAGTACAGAGTGTGTCTGTATGTGCCATCTTTACAGCACATCTGTGATGTTGTGACATCAGGTGTTTGGAGGGAACGCTGCATTCCTTCTCTGTTTATGCTAGTACTGGAGGAGACTAGAGTTTGCAGACTTATGCAATGCACACAAGAATTAGGAAGATTTATTTACTGTTCCTGAATGTCTCAATAGATCACCTACATTGAGTGACCATTTTTCAAGCTTTAATTAGTGTCTTACGTGCAGACCAGTCCATATAGATGAATCGTAGTCTCACAATTTACATACAATACCAACGTTGAGTGCCAATGCAGAAAGTTATGTACCCTTTATGTACAGTAGATGTACTCAGGGTGGAGGATGTGGCATGTCTGGCTTTCATGAAAGAGACTGAAGTTCACGTCAGGTATAATATAACAATTTAATAATCTATTATATTTAATGAGCAGCAATAGCAGTAGTAGTGGTAGTATTAGTAGTAGTAGCAGCAGCAATAGTAATGGTAGTATTACTGTACGTACCAACCAACAGCGACCAGAGCTTCCAAAACGGCGGAAGTCCTTAATTTTCAATGAGAGCCCAGTGACTTGGCCGACCGGAGCGGGTCCGGAGGGGAGTTAAAACTTGTTTAACTTTATGGTAATGAACTCTGACGCGGTTCGACCACAACCAATCGGAATGCTGACATGCTTCAATGAAACAGGTCCCAGAGAACAAGCCATTTAACTTTTGTCCCTACAGCACACTTGTTCCGACAACGGATATCGAGAAGTTTATTACTTGCATTCGCACCCACTCAGTCCTTTATTATGTGTCGCTGTTCGGTTACAGAGACCAAAATAAAAAGAATGAGGCTTGGGACTGCGTCGCGGAGGTAGTTGGTTGGTCTGGTGAGTTTTAAAGTGTGTAATGTAATAGAGGAGAGAATTGCAGTATAATGTTGCGATGTAGCATGCAGGTTTTCCTTGCTTGGTTTGAATAGGATGACATACTGCAAAGCATTTTATCAACACAGATTTCGCAAAACCAGTAATGTAACCTCTTTGTGGCTCCTTTAAATTGACAAGCACGATCGAGCATTCGAATGATTACGTGATGAGCGACTAGAGTGACCAATGAACATAGTAGTAGTAGTAGTGGTGGTAGTAGTAGTACAACTGTTCCAAGTCGCCAAACTCTTAGCCTGACTTTGCCAGACCAAGTCACAACTGCAAGGGGGATGCTTTACTAGCTAACTAGTTAACTAACTTAATAACTAACCAGCTGACTAACAACGCAGCTTGACTGTGCAGAATGCTTGTACACTGTCTGCTTAACATCAAGACAACAGTCAACAATGCAGTGGCTGTATACCTGAAAGATTTGTTTTGGTTTCTTTTGAGGTAAGCAAAGAGCAAATAAAACTCATCCTAAATTTGTTTTTGTTTCACAGATATTCTACAAATAGCACATTTAATATTACAGACCGAGGGGTTTAATGACTCAGTGTTACAGTCATTAGCCTTTCTAATGAATCTTAATGGAATTTCATTAATTTGATTGAATTTATCTATTTTTGAGTAAATATATTTTTGGGTGCTGCAACACATACTTCGTGCAGTGATGCTGGTTACAACTGGATGGACTTATAGCCAATCACAGCAATTTAGCTTTACGTAGTACCGTGTGATGGACAAATGTAAATAGACTATAGTGTACAGATATGTGATAGTGAAGCAATCTATATGTCTGTGCACGAGTGTTGCAGCTTTTGTCATCAGAATTTTAACGTATTACTTTAACGGAAAGTTCAACATCAGCTGCAGCCATCATGGCTGTTTTCAAAAATGCCTCAGTGGCGCTCCTCGTTACAAAGCTAGGTTTATACTTGCCGTACTGTCCCCAGTGTGAGGGTGCGGAAGTCAAAAAATGATGTCATCACATATTTTGCGTATAGCTCGACAGCCCCACAAGTTGGCAGCCATCGTCTGAAACACGGCCCTATTATAATTGGCCAAACCCAGGCCAGGCCAAATGGGAATCTGAACAGGAGGAGGACCAGATGCATCTGTCAGAGCAAAGAATACATGCGCTCGCAGATTTTTTTTAGTTCCCAGGCTACCAAAATCTCTCAACTGGAAAAATGTGTTGTAAATTGCTCATTTCAACCTGATTAATGTCACCTTTGCTCTGTAAGGCTTCCTGTTTGTGTTCAGGGGCAGCTGTTTAACTGAAATGTCAAAGTTGCTGTGCCAAAGTATGTGTACGTGAGATTTCAGAATTTCAAACTGAAGAGCGGACGAGGAGAGAGAGGGAGCAGCAACAGGCAGAGCAACATGTCCGAATCCAGCTAAAGGTAAAGACAGACGTTCATTTCTCCTTTTCCGTTATGTTGTTGGATAATTATACTAACAATCCGAGCCTATCTGTGTGAAAAAAATGCACTTTTAGTGGACGTATTTTGACGTTGTTTGATGCTGTCTGAGTGCCCTATTATTTAATATAGCGTGTGCTCATGGGCTGCGGGCAGGTCAGCCCTAGCTTCGTACTGGAGAAATGTCAAATATTGAACATCCTATCACTCATTTAGACAAAAGTAGATCTGAAAATAGGGCCCAGGTTGAAAAAAAACATTAGTTCCCCTTTAACCTTAAAGTTACCTGTAAGTTTGTGCTCTGAGGAGGAGTGAAAAGATGATGTCAGCCAAGTTTCAAACATGGTTGACTGCAAACTCTCCTCCTCAATAAGCACTCTAGGTATGGAGAATATTAGATTTCTGAAAGTATTACATATGTGTATAAATAGCATCTAAAGTGGCACTTCAACTTGAAAAAAAGTACAATATAAAATTTTCCAGCTATATAAAAGAGCCCACTTTTCTCAGGTAAGTAGCCACTACAGAGAAAAGTGGCCTTATACCAATTATGCAGCATGTGATCCCTCTGGGAGTGATGGCAACTCTCTTGAATACTAAAGATGGTTTAAAAAGAACACACAAGAAAAATGTATAGAGTGCCGCAGAATAGAAACACAGTGCCGTTCAAGGTGCTAGAAAGGTGCTCTTGGTTTGATTATCAAGATGGGAATAATATTAAAAGCCTCTTGTAGGTGTTAAAGTGATAAAATTGCAATCATAATGTATCACTAAAATCACTCAAAAAATGTGTAGTTATTCTCACATGTATTTTACAGTGAGCAGAGACATATCTCCTGCTGCCTTGTATTGTCAACTGGAATGTCAAAAATTCAATCTAACAAAAGCCAACAACACATTATTTCTTTATCTGCCTTCTCCCACACATTTCAAAGAACTTCTTACTACTGTTTCAACTCCAAACTTGGCTCTAAAGTGCTTAATGTAAAAAGTATTAACCACTCAACCTGCTCTTCATCTATCACTAATAAAACTCCTCTAAAAGACCCATAAAGAATGAAGCCTGAAAACAGAACTCCCGTCTTATCTCTACCAACCATTGCGAAGACAGCACGGCTGCACTGAATAATCTACTGGAGGGACACATGGTGTCTTTGGAGGGTGGATTAAAAACAGACTTCGCTTCACTGGAGGCAAAAATAGATAAAGTCAGGAACACTATTGCTGACCCTGCAATCTCTTGAATCAAATGCAGAAAGGACTAGCCAGTCCAAAGAATCGACTTCAGCTGCATTAACTAATGACACTACCAAGCCTGAAACTGGAAACATGAATCAAGAAGGACACAACCATGTTCACACTGTCAGCCTGATAAAATAAATTCATTTCTGTGGGATCAGTTAAAGACCACTGTCAATTTTTGTCTACAAGTTGACAGTCAAGTCTTGGCGCAGAGATCATCCCAAGTCCTTCACATTGTGCTCATAGGATTCTCACAGCTAAACCCAAACCAGAAGTGCAACCCAGTTACCAGAAATAATGTTGGCTTGTTTTGGCTTCATGTTGGTGCATAATCCCCAATGGGAAAGCAGTGAGATCTCAGTTTAAATACACAGCTTTTCACGCCACTGTCCCTCTGGGAAAAACAGTGATGGGTCACTAATAAAACACTCATGTTTGGAGGCTAAAAAGCTGTTGGAAACAAATCAATGACATGCTAAAAAAACAATCTGTTTTCCTTTTTGTTGGTCTCAAACAGTTGTCTGCAGCCTGATAGGCATCTCACCTACAGTAGAAGACACACCATCCACCATTCCCTCTACCTTCTGAAAACAAAATCAGCTCATATACTACTGTACGTCACTGTAGAAACACTGATATGATACAGATGGAACTTGCAAATGTAACATAATGTAAAACTTCAATTAAGCCCCTTTTCCACCAACATTTCCAGGAACTTTTATTACCAGGAATTTATTTACCTGGGTAAAAGAATTCCTGTGGTTTGCGTTTCCACCGCACCTCAAAGTTCCGGAAAATTTATTCAAATTAGCGTGATGACATAGATGATTAAGCATGTTCCCTGTATTTGGCTCCGCAAGCTTGGCTGGTCACGTGCTGGTGTAGAGAGAGGAGCGGCTGTTTGTCTCAGCCAGCAGCTCAGTTTAAAAGTTAGTCTCCATACAGACAGCTGTCATTTTAGCTTATTAGTATCAATTCGCTATCAGCTGAACTAGCGTGCTGTCTTTGTGTAACGTCAGTGTGTCTGTGGATGAGAGACTGTGGACGGAGCATATTGAATATGGCTGTCTACATGTTTACATGTTCATGCTGCTGAACACATGTGTTGATAAATTATTGGCTTCTTACTCCCTAAGGGTTAATGTCACTTACAGTAATGAATGTAGCTGCCGTCAACTGGAGTCATTTTCAAGTTATCTTCACTTTGTTTCCACCGCGGCCGCTCGGCTGTTCACCGGTTACTGTGTCACGTTGGTATATGTGTGGATGTGTGTGTGTGGAGGAGATCAGCACCGGCACAAAAGAATCAATACCGTTAGCACTTATCAATACTACGGTCTTTAATAATTTAGCTCCGGGTCTAATTTAGTACCGGGTTTCGGTACCCATCCTTAATCAAAACACAAATGAAGTGAAGCTTATAGAAATAAAATAAAGTTTTCAGCGGCTGCCCGTCCCAGCGAGGGGGTCTGCACATTGGTCCGACATCCCATTGTTCCGACCATATTAAACCCATTGTTCCGAAGTTCCGTTGTTCGGAAATCATCATGATGCCCTGTGGTTAAGGTCTGGTTAGGTTTAGGCACAAAAACCACTTGGTTAGGGTCAGGAAAAGATCATGGTGTGGGTTTAAATGAAAAAGAAAGTGGCAAACACATAAGCCGTGAGCCTGCTTCGCCTCAAGCCTTTCCCAGCTGACCCAGAGCCGGTCGCGGCGCACCATCAAGGCAGAAATACGCCCGCCGGGAGCTGTTCAGCACCGCGGAGAGCTCCCCACACAACCCGGACCCCAGAGTTAGTAACAACAGGTTATGGTGTTTCGTTATCTCCTCTCTATGACACTTGTATCTCGACCAGTAGCCTACTTTTGTTGCGCTTGCTGATCCTCTATGGTACACAAATACAGTATAGCCTAGTATAATCACATATCAGAACAATGGGACGTCGGACTAATGAGAGGTCGGAACAATGCTACAGCACCCCCAGCAAGTGCAGAACACTGCAAGTGTGAGTCCACTGATCAGTGTTCTTTGGCAAACAGCCCTGCCCCTCAAGAATTCCAGGTAATCTGGAAAGTCCTACCCCCCCACTAGGTACTTTTTCCAGGGTAAATTTGGGGTTGAGAGAAAGTTTTTTACCCGGGTAATTTTGGTGGAAACGTGCAGAGGTTTTTCAAAATTCCGGGTAATTGATAAAAGTTCCTGCGGTAGAAAAGGGGCTTTAGTAGCCCGGGTTATTATTTGCTTAAATCACTGAACTCAACAGGCTTATGTTGGGGGCAGGCGTCTATGTGGGACAGGCCTTTATTTCCTTTTACACAAAACTGTTGCCCAGCAAAGATTGGGAAGTACCATCAAATAAATTGTTTATTTGAATTAATCAATCCCAATTCGCATTCGATGAAAATATAAAAGAAGGAAAGGTCATGACGTTAGTGACAGCATTCAAGGAGCCAGACTTTGGTGTCAGTTCTATCAAAGTCAAAGGTCGTGTCTTTGATGTTTCACCTTTGACTGAAAAATTCTTCCCACCAGATTAAAAAACATATATTACATGATGTTGACTGACCTTTTTATATCTCAGTGTGCACATTGGTTGTCCTTGTTATTGGTCTCCAAACAGAGAACGTCTCTGTCCAGCAGCTGCATCTCAAGCCCCCGTTAGGTCCAAGATAGCTAATGCTACATCATGATACATAAACAAATGCAGCAGGTCCAACCTGTTATCACTGACCAGACTGTAATTATATCCAGATCAGCTCTGAATGGCTCTGACTATTATTCTGGCTGGGCTTACTGATACATATGATGTCAGTTAGCTAAATATCTGCCAAACTAGGACTGCTAGGATATGCTGTCATGCTTGCAGTTTGCCTCAGTGATTTACATTTATACTAACATTAATTATCTAATGTTAATTAGCTCGCACACACATAAGTCATGACAGCGATTAAGTTTGAGAGTCACTCACTGACACTGCAGCTCCCTGTCTGTGTCTTTTACACCTTCCTTTTTTCTATTTGCACACACATACTACAACTGTATAAAATCCAAACAGTAAAAAAGAAAAAATAAGAAATGTGTCAGGAGAGGTCAAGAAGCCTTACACAAACAGACCTCCCCTCAATTTCAGGAGAAAAACAGACAATGACAAAAAAGGGAGAAAAAGGGAGAAAAGAACTAAACACACTGACTCCAATAAAGCTGACATTTGGCTCCTCAAACACTGTCACCAACGTCAGGACCTTTCCTTCTTTTATATTTTCCTTGTTCACATTGTTGACTTCTTTTAATTGGATGGCAATAGATGTCCAGAAACCTTTTACGAATAACTAAGGTCCTTACTGCAAAGACAATTCTTAAGATTTAATGGTACAACTCAATCTCTAGTTTGAAACTATTTAGTATGTTGTCTGAGAAATTAGGAAACACGAGCATAGTGATGAATTCATGAGAAGCTGGTGCAACCCAATGATTGTGTAAACTGGCATATACAGTGTGATTTAGCTTGGGGCCACCAAAAAACCACCAAGTGATACCTTAAAATCAGTTAAAAACAGGTCGTTAGATGCAGCTGGAGTTATTTATTTGCGCTACATAAGCTCCTAGCAGGTACATTCTTAACATAGCCTACTGAGACTTCAGGGTGTTGGAGGACAGGTTAACTAACTGGATAAAGAGTTAAAGAAAAGGTTAAAGAACAGGTTGTCCTCGTGCACTGTTTGTATGTACACGTACAAAAAATGCACCAGAATTTGTAACTAGCCCATGTAATCATGCACGAATAATTCATATATACACCACATAATTGGAGGGCTGCGATCACATGACCAACGTGCCGAGAGCAGTAAAAAAGGAAGTAGTATAAAGAGTAAAGGTCTGAATAATGAGGTGGGGTGGTGCATGGGTCAAACAAACACAGGGCTTTCCCCCATGTCACGTGTGTAACCAAGTGAACCTTGAGCAGGCCCACTGTCGGAGGGGTCAAAGGGTACAGATGACCCCAGCCCAAGGCCAAGCGGGGGCCCATAGAAAGGTCTAGAATCGACCTTTAATTTGGACACAGTCCAACAAGTACAACAATTTACTTACTGGCTTATATCACTGACGATATAGTTATATGTATTTACAAGATGAATAAATGTATTGTTATCATTAAAACACATTTCAACATGCCATCTGATACTGCCACTCCCCCCGCAGGTATTGTGAAATGGTGTGGCCCGTCTGACAGCGGGAGGCAGAACTCTTAAATGCCCCCCACGCCTGGGAAGATGGGCCCACTTTGGAAAATGTTGTCCTGACCCTGAGTGATTTTAAGGTACATCATCACCGTGTTTCTTTTCCTAAACCTAACCTACTTGACTTTACGTGTTTAAACCTAACCTACATAACTAAACATTAAGTACATAACATGAAGAAGCCATTTGTGGGGTGCCAATTCATTAAACATACAAATCGTTGTATGAGGATACATTGCTAAATGACGTGACAGAGATGTTCAATTGCACATTTTCAAAGAGGACAAACCTAATGTTTGTTTGTGAAGCACTGCCAAGGTTTATTTCCAGAGAGGTGCTGCAGAGTCGCCTGCAGTCCCAGTCACCAGTGTCGCAGTCACGTCCTGTACATGTTTTCAGCTCGCATCAACCTCATCTGTTAGAGAAAGGTTATCTGTCCCCCTGTTGAGCAGAGAGAGTGGCATGTGATAGACTCTGCGAGGCTTCTGTGAGCCTCAACTCAAACATGTGGTCAAGTCAGTCAAACTCTTTCCATCAACACAATAATTAATAGTGTCAGAGACATCTCTGGTATCCTCTACGTTCTCTGCTGTCGCACAAAGTCACCCTTGACAACCATATTGTTATGTGCCCAGCAGCAATGTCGACTGGCTTTTCACGATTTGGCCATTATCAGCTTGACGCAGCGACACGGAAAAGGTCACTATATCACACCTGCGAGACATGTAACCAGTTACTTCCTCAACATGTCGGTCAAGAGGACATTATCTCGCATAGGTTGATTCAAAGCAGCTGTAATCCTTCAAGGTAATGGCTTTTAATAATCACTCTGTTGTTTGTGTGTCCCTCTTTACCTGGATTTAGAATGCATTCCCTGTTTTCTGGATCTTGACCACGCTGACAGCTCAAATTTATTCCTACAAGACGAATGGTGTTTAACTTCAGAACACCTGAAATGTCCCTTGGATACTCCCGCACTGATTTATGATGTTGTAGAAGTTTTTTCATGATGAAGTGCTGTAATTTAGCTTTTGTTGTACCCGCTTTCATTCAGCCTGCCTAAATCTACTTCTACTTCAGTCGGTGAGTTCCTGCTTAGGAGCTGAAATGATTGTCAACGAGCACCCAGAGAGTGGGTGTGTGTCAGCTTGCTGCTGCTGCGAGTTGTTTGTGACCACATTAAAGTTAGTTTAATATAGTTTACATCTGCTTAACTGCTGGCAGCAAGTTTTGTGAATCATTTTTTCATCCTTTCAGTAATAACAAATATTATCATGGAGATTTAGTTGTTTGGTTTGTGCATGATTAAACTGTATTATAGGGGTTCTTGCAATATCTCTACATCTATGTTTGGCTGGTTATCCACATAAGAATATAGTCAAAAGACTAAAGCCGTTTTCTCACATGAACTCAGACAATGTCTGCAGAATCAGGTCTGGACAATGTCTGGAGTTCGGCTCTCACACATGTAGCACACAACAGGAGACTGTCTGTGTCAGAAGTGTTCTCACCTACTGGGAATACTCTGTTTGGTTCAGGTCAAGGGTGAGGCCTTGGGTAGAGCATGGAGGCAAGACATGATGCCAATTTTAAGCTGCAGTCACAACAATTTCAGCTTCGGCCCTTCCTGACAGGAGTTCCCAAATCTCATCTCTCCAGTTTAACATTTTTGTTGCCGTCTTCATGTAAATAACCCTTATTCTTCATCCTTGGATGTTTTCATTCTTCTGGTTTCGCATGGGCCTCATGATAGAAATGTCATCAATCATCCACTCGCTTGCTGCAAATTTGCTGGACTGTTACCTGCTGTATTCACTTAGGCTGCCCCCAGCTAAGAATTTTTCTAGTCGACCAATAGTCGTCATTTAGGGCCATTAGTCGACTAATCACCTGCATGTTTAGGATATTAAATTATATATTTTGGGTGGGGCAACACAATGGTTTGAGTTCAAGGTGTGAGAAAGAATAGTATCAGTGACATTGTTAACACTGTGCTACATTACAGAGAAATACCAAACCGTACTAATGAACCTTCATTAATATAGGCCTATATTTTATCTACAAGTGCACGTCACACACTGAGCGAGCCGCCTGTTAATGACGCTGTCAGCAAAGCAGTAATGATTGTGCTAAGTGGCTAATGGGCATGTAGCTGCTTACATGTTTCAGATGATACGTCATGTTTGTAGTCGACCAATGAAGATGAGTTTACATATCACCTTGGGTTCGTCCTTCACCTTCTCAAAATGATCCCACACTTTGGATTTCCTGCCCAACATGTTATTAACTAGCTTGTGGAATAACCGCAGGTACCAGCCCTGGAAATTAACGTGACTCCTGTCTGACTGCTGAGCCTTGCCACTTCCTGTTCTGTCCTTTCAAATTAAATTCCTATATGGTCCAGTCATATAGGTTTTGATTTATTTTGACAAGGCACAGCTCCTGATAGAGTTTCACATTTGTTTGTTTTTTTGTTGTTGTTTTTCTGCAACTAAGCGACCAATGAAATCTTGCCGACTAACAACCTTTCTGGTTGACTAACGTTTAATTGACTATTGGGGGGCAGCCCTAGTATTCTAACATCTGCTCAACTGGACATTACACGGGCTTTGTACTAAAGAGCAAGTGGAGGAAAGTCCTTTTAATGTCTGATCCAACTGATTCAGACATTTGTATCTACACATACACATCCACTGGGTAATGTCTAGATAACCTCAGGTTTACAGTGCATGTGTGACAGTGGCTTAAGACTCTACGACCATGCTAGCGGCTCTGTGATGCTGTACATAACCACAATAGTGCTTTGAGCTAAATACTAGCATCTGCATGCTAACATGTTTGCCATGACAATGTTACCATACTGATACTAAGCAGGTATAATTTTTTTAGTGTGTTAACTTAGCTTGTAATATTTGTTAATTGGCATTTAACAGCTGTGGGTTGATGGGAATGTCATTGGTTGTGGAAATATGTCAAACCCCATGATGCTGCTAGATGAAAGGTCAATGATAGTGGAAGGGATTACAGTTCATCTTGAGGGGGACATGAATGTGTGTACTAGATTTCATGGCACATTATGTTAGGCACAGTTGTTGAGAAATTTTAGTTAAAATCACAAATAATAACAGAGGTGCTAAAGAAAAAGTCAGGTTTTATTCTCTGAGGACCATGGACATTTGTACCAACTTTCATGGTATACTGATATACTTGTCAGCATATTTTCTTAAAAGGCAGAAATGTCAGCTCCTTGATGGTGCTACAGGTGAAGTCAGAGGATCACAAAAGTCAATCAGATTCATTTTTTGAGCACAGTGAATGTCTGTGCAAAATGTCATGGCACTTTATTTAATAGTTGTTGAGATATTTCAGTCTGAACCAAATGGCCCGACAAACCAACCAACAATGCCATCCCTAGAGCCGCACTAATAGCACAGGCACTCGGCAATAAAAACAACAACATGAACCCAGTAGGCTGTCAGTATCAGTTTTCTATCAGCGGGTTTTCCTTTAAAATTCCAGATAAAACTGTTAGTACCACTGAGAGACTCAAACTGACTAAACACAGCTACAGTATAATTGTGATATGCAGTGCAACAAAATGTAAACAGTCTCTGTGAGCATTTCCATCTGTTATCTGTTAAAACACATGGGCTCATTACAGGAGAGAACTCTGTGTTTGTGTTCAAAGAGGGAGGATTAATATATCATAATATATATTTTAATTAGAAAGCTGACTGAGAACACCATATGTTCCTGGTTTGCTAACATTGCTGTGGTGTATGTGGGTGATATGCACCTCTGACGCATGCTTGCATTGCAAATAAGTTAGTGAGTTTCTGACCCGTCCGCCTGTTCACACGGCTGCATGACAGTTTTTCACATTTTGTAAGAGAAGACTTGATCGAAGTGAAACACCGTAATGACTCTGTGAAGTGTTTGATGATCTGATGGGATCAGTTGTGATGGGTACTGTATAAAATATTCACATTAATTCAAGGCAAATTTGCTGTTGCTTTCCTGTATTTCATCCTTGTATTTGCGGATTTGAAATTAATCATTTAAACAGAGAGGATTTGCTGGATTCTCTAGCAAACAGTAATTCAAGCTTGAGACGTTTTAGACAGTCTCATGTGTGGTGACAAACATTTTATAGAAGCCTCTGTATCCAATACAGCTGTAATTAGATATCTTATGATGTAACATCTTGTTTGTGGAAATGTGCTTTGCCTGTTTGTATTGTGTGCTCATTTTAAGTGCATAGGCATTTGACATCTCATTAAAGTAAAATCCATGTTGTTGTCACTGAGGAACTTGAAGCTAAAGTCTGCAGCTTTTCAAATGTTCAAACTGTGGCAAAGATGTAAGTAAAAAAAAGTTAGACTGTCATCCTAACAGGTGCAACCGGACAAACTCGATAAACATTTCTTAGTCTCAGGGTATGAGGAGCAGCTACAGTTAATTTAGTGATTCATCACTTTCTACCATAAGATGGATATAGAGTTTTTAGACCTCTATCTGATCTGTTGTGTAGGACTAGATGTTAATATCCCTTATTGCACACTTGAGACACTGCTAGAGACTCTGTGGGATGGTCAAGTGAGAGATGACATCCTCTGGGTTATCAAGTGGGCGCCCTCCTTCTTTGGTGTTTCGCCGATTGGCCCACGACACCTCCAGAGGGTTCAGCAGTGAATCCCAGCGTCCCAGGTTCACCCCCTAGATGCCATCTACCCAGGTGGAGTCCTTCCTCCGTATCCAAAGCCATTGACTCCCCTTTTCAGCGGCTCTGGAGAGGTCCTTGACTGCTTGCCGGTGGGCCTTCCCTTGCACTCCCATCTCCTGGAGTAGCCTGGATGTTGAGGTGGCTACGAACCCTCTACAGCAGACTTCCACTGGTCGTACCTTCGCTGTCCAGCCTTGTTGTCGTACATCGGCTGCAAGCTCAGCGTACCTCAGCTTCTTGCACTCATAGGCCTCCTCCACTGCACTCTCCCAGGAAACTGTTAGCTGGATAATGTATACATGCCTTAGCGAGGCTGACCATAGCACAAGGTGTGGTTGCAGGTTGGTGGATATGATCTCAGCTGGAAAGCAGAGCTTCTGGCCCAGGTCTGCCAGCAGCTTCCAATCCTATGACCTGCCTAGCTGCCCAGTGTCTGGTCTTGAGGTGGTGAGACTGGCTTGACCCTCGCCCTCCCGGACATTCTTAACTACACCGCCTTGACTGAGTGACCCTCCTGACATATAAAATACAAATGTTGTCACAGGCACTTTTTTGTGTGAGCTCACCTATGCAACCTCTGAGTGACAGGGATGAGAAACGACTAATTAAAAAACAAGATGCTTCCCACTATTGTTGGTATTTGTTGCCAACTGTTTTTCCTTGAATGTACAATATTTGATTTTCTGCCACTAATACCCCTTTTTGATGGGCTGGCTTGGCTTGGCCTGGTTTGGTTTGGGCCGTCAGCCCAGCACAGCAGGGATTTGCATTTCCATTACAACATGGCTACCGTCTGATAATGGCTTGTCTTCAGGGATGATGTTTAAAAGCAGTGGGCTGATCCAAGGCTGAAGTCCCCTGTTATGTTTGCTGCATGTGTTTTTCCACAGCAGGGCAGGTAAAAGAAGTTTACCCGTTGGAGGTGAGCTGTTTGCAGAGGTGCAGTACGAGCCTGTTGTCTGCAGCTCTTCATCAACATCTCACTGTGGCAGTTTCTGCTTTCACTTTCCTCCCTGCGGTATTATCAGACTTGCCTTTACTGAAGAAAACCCGCTAACAAAGTTCTGCTTATTCAGTAATAACACTTTTCATTTCCTATAGATTCTTCACAATGAAAGTCCCCTTTTAATTTGTTATGCATAAGGTTTTATTACGAAGCACCAAAATAAGGAAATGTGGAGTTTTCGAGCAGCAACTTCACACAACTTCTAGTACGGCAGATAGGGAACATGAAACAGTAAAATAAAGCAGATATCTTAAGTGAAAACAGGACACGGGAGAAACTAAACTCCAAACCACAGAGAATAGTTAGAAGCTACAGACGTACTGAGAGCTGAACACAAAGAGACTTTTAAAAACGTCTTTCTCTCTGGTCTCCTGCAGAGGTTAGGGAAGTCTTGCAACATACAGACTTGTTTGGGGAGGGGGGGGGGTCGTCGTGGGTTGGCTGCTGTCTGCGTGACGTCACTGCTACCCGCTTGAGAGGAGGCGGCCCGGCTTTTGGACCTACTCCTGAGAAGGTCCATCTCTGGCAAGGCTTGGCACGACACTGCGCGTCTAAACTGACAATGGAAACACAAATTGGCACGGCATGGCTGTACTCAGCACGGCCAAGAGTGACAATGGAAAAAGGATATGGGGTCTCTCAATCAAAACCATGACAAAGGACGGAGCAATGCCGTGATTGTTGTCAATTTCTCCCTGTTGGATTCCTTCACTGTTCATTGTTCACAAGTATTTTACCAGGAGCTGAAACACCTGCAGAGGTCTTTTTCTCTCCAAAACAAATGGACTTGATTATTTAAATCGGTAAAAACACAAAAAAATCAGTGTTTGGGCTGGAGCAGAGCTGGCACTAACATTTGCTCAGCTTGTTTCTCCCATAACTTAAGATCCAGACGTCTAAAATCCTTCATCTGAGAGTTCATTAAGAGTATTGCAAAAATGTTGCTTAAAACTGGATAAAAAGTTAATTCATGACAGCCTGTGGCAGACAGCCACAACCGTGACGCATGTGCAAAGCATGGATGGATTACGGAACAGTCCTACTGGGCACAGGCCAGGGGGCCCGAAGTGTCCGGGCTCCCTGGGCTTCACTGGCAAAATGTCATTCAAATTAGCAGATAGCAACCAGGGAGAGACTCAAAATGACCACACAGAGACACAAAAAGACCACGAAGAGATGCAAAGGAGCTGCAAAGACACAAAATAACTACAAAGAAATGCAAAATCACAAAAAGAGCAACAATAAAAGAGGCAAAACCACCACAAAGACTGCGTGTCTTGCTCCTGTGTAGGAAAGAGGGTGAGACCTTTTGCATATCTGTACCCAAGAGCCCATTGTCTCATAATCCGCCCTTGGTGCAAAGGGGATAGAATGCCACTGACAGGCGACAGCGACTACATGACACAGACCGTGTCCTTGATTAAAATTACATATTTCTCAGGTTTGGACATTGTTGGAAACGTTTGAATTAGTAAATACACAACTCAAGAAAATATTTAACACTGCTCTAGTCATGTTTAGACATGTTTATGCAGAAAAGTTAAATATTATATCTTTAAATCATCAGTACTTTTCAAGGACAGTCGACTCCTTGTCATCGTCGGAAATCTACATGTTATTATGTGTCTGCTCTCTTTCTGCAGCGCCGTCGTCCTTGTACCAACTTGTAATTGTAAATATATCCATTTTGTCCTGTTTGTTTGTGTATCACTTTTTTGAGGCCAGTCCCGCTCTGCATTCCTCACACGAATGCCGTTATCAACATTTTTCATGATGACTTCTCTCAGAGAAAGGAGAGATAAGGCTTCAATATTTCTCCTGTTCGTTAATCAGACCGAGGCAGCCTCTCCCTGTCTCCCCGCCTCTCTCCTCCCCCACTGAGGAAGAGGGGGGGGGGGGGGGGGGGGGGGGGGGGGGGGGGGGGGGCAGAGTCAATAGCATCTGTAGGTTGCTTTACTGTGGTGTTGCTAATTAGTTGATCCTGATGGTTGTCATTAATCTGCTACTGGCATCATTTACAGTCAGCATGCTGCATCGCTCTATAACTGGGCAGTGACTGTGGGCTGCACCACACACCCAACACTCTAAATGCAAATTTCCCAAAGGAAAGATATGCCTGGAGCCGCCGTATAACTGATCACATTTGTGTACAGGGCTTGGCTTTGCTGTTTGGCTGTGGGGGTCATCGTATTTTCCCTTTTTTTTATCACCGTGCCGTACAGTGGGATCAGAAAGTATTAGGACAGTGACACATTTTTCATTGTTTTGGCTCTGTACTCCAGCACTTTGGATTTTAAATTAAACAACTACCATGAGGTTAAAGTGCTGACTCTCCACTTTAATTTGAGGGTGTTTACACCCACATAAGATGAACAGTGCTGGAATCACGGTGTTTTTTTAATACACAGCAGCCTAATTTTAGGGAAGTGAAAGTAACTGAACAAGTTATCATAAACTCCAAAGCATCAAATTTAATATTTGGTGTTAAAAGAATTTACAGTCAGTGACTTTCTGACTTCTGCTGTAGACCAACAGACATCAGGGGCTGGTTGCATTTACAGGGCTTATGCCTGGTCTTTGGCTAAATCGGTCGTATCTAAGTCCAACCGATAGGCTGTAAGAATAATGGACGTAGCTACTGTGACGTCACCCATTGGTTTGTGGACTCATTTTTGGAGCCTCAAGTTTGGCACGTCAGTCATCGCCATCTTGGTTTTTTGTAGCAGAAAGTTGCCATATTTGGGCAAGAGGCTGGCGCTGTGGAGGAGCGAGGGGTGGATTTGACTAAGAAGCTGAGGATACTGTCAGCAGACAGAATGTCACTCAAAGCAGCCCACCCTTGATTATGCGTAACCTCAAGTCTTAATAAAATGTAAACGGGTGCGTTGTATGAAAATTCAACCCCCCCTACAGATGTCATGAAGGGTTAAAGTAGCTTTAGAGGCAAAAAGCGTTTTTTGTACCAGGCTGTGAATGTGTTTATTTCTGCTGTAAAGTTGGGCGTTTTAATAGGAGAGTCTGTGGGGACTGACTTGCCTCTGAAGCCGGCCTCAAGTGGCCGCTCAAAGAACTGCAGTTTTTGGCACTTCAGTGTTAGCCTCATTTTTTAGCCCCGAAGTTTGCTGCTTGGTCCATCCTTAAAGTTAAGCCTGTTGCAACATCTAAGCTTTAGCCTTCTTCTCGGTAGGGCTGGGTGTAAATTTTACGCCTTGTCAGCAGCCAATGTAAAGTCAAAATCTCAAATTTCTGTATATCAGCAGCCTGATACACAAAACAAGATCCCCAAATATGAACAATCGTCTTTAGCTTTCCTGCTGAAGTCTCCTCTATCTTTCTCTCCAGCTATCTATCTCTCTCCTGGGCTTGTTGAACGAGCAACCAAACAAATGCTCAGCGGTTTAAAGTGCGCTGCTAATGTCTGTTATCAAGCTAGACAGCTTGCAAATTAGCTGGTCAGCTGCAGCACATGAAGCAGCAGCATATAAACTTACCTGCAAATGTCACTTCAATCCATTCAGATGCTGGCGTTATCACTGCTAACAACATGCTGTCCATGAGCTGTAAGCTGCAGCTAAATTTGTTTACTTTTTCTCTCCTTTTCCGTTACCTGTGGAGCTTCACCTGACAGCTGCTGTCAATCAAACAGACATGCCTCGCCTGTACAGCGTTATCAATCTTTGTATCTCGATATCTGTGAAATTTCCTTTTCCTTTCTCTGATCCTCCATAATATCATTGCCGCAAATGAATGGCTCCACATAAACAAGACAGTGGGAGAATGTGTACAATGTAACGTGTGCGCCATTGTAGCTGGGCATTCACATGAGCATGCGTTGCTAAAACTGGGCATAATTACGACAGAGTTGGTGCAATGAACATAAAGACCATTCTAAAGACTGGTCGTAACAAAAACAGAGTTAGTAGTTAGGACCACACTTAGATAGACAGATTTTTTTCACATTTCCAGCATGAACTCACAACAAACAGTATTCACAACATGCTTTGTGGGTGCTATTGTATTGGGACACAGCTGTACTTGTCACAAGCACTATCATTTTGCACAATTTAAACACAGGTAAACATGGCAACACTCTACTAAATTACTATATTATCAATGTTGAGATCACATCAGAAAAACAAGCTGTGGTGACAAGCTCTATTAGCCACTCTTCAAAACCCTCTGTCGTTGTTGTGTTTTGCTCAGAGTCTGCTGCTGACCTCCCCTGACCTGCTGATATACTTTAGTACCCCTCCTCCGTTCCTGTCCTAAATTGGATCTTGTGGAGAGCATTCATTCCCAAGGAAGCGTGCAAAAAGCACTCTAACGTTATGTAGAACAAGCTGGGTAAGCGTTCCGTACACAGAAACACAGAGATGAAAGTGTATTATCAGTGTTCTTAGGAATGCAAAGCATGCTCACTGGCATGCCAGCAGACGAGTAACCAGGTGTCTACACAACCAGTCGCTAGACTAACTCAATTAAGTTATCAGCGTGCATTTCACCTCTGTGCACCCTGTGTAACTTTTGAGCTCAAACCTCAGCTGCAGAATTTAAGAGAGAATCTATCTTTGAATTTAAGAGCACCTCACTATATGAAGGCAGTCTTTCAGTTTCTAGTCATCTTAGTTGTTGATTTTATTTTCAACAAATGTGTTAGATCCTGTTTGCTTGACTCAATATTAAAGACGTTCTGAATTTCTGTATATCTGCACTTGACCTTGTCTTCTACAGTGATTTTCTGCCAGGCCTGTGCAACAGCCATCTTAAATTCTTGCTTGTTTAAGGAGCATTTTGTGCTTCAGCTCAGCTCCCCAGCAAGTGAAACTCAAGTAGATTGAGGTCAGGTGGCTAACTTGGCCGGACAAGAACGTTATATTAACCTCCTTGGTAGTCTCATATTTTGGGTTATTCCTGCTGCTGCATTTTTATTAAAAGTAGGGGACTGTGTGTAGAAAGACTACAAGTTATACAGTTTACACCCGATATGAAACATTCTCCCAGAAATTACTTTTATATGTTACTAAAGAGTTTAGTTTATGCACCGTGCTGCAGTTGCAGGGAGGTGTTCAGGTTGATGGTAAGCATAGAAAGTGCAGTACTTTCACTCCACAGACCAGGGTTTGCATTCTGACTCCTGCATCTGGTTAGGTTTAGGCAGAAAAGCCCTTTGGATAAGGTTGGGAAAAGATTGTGGTTTTGATTAGACATTAATAAACAAATTGTGTCTGTTGCATCAAATCACTGCAGATTTTTTTCTACATTAAACCCAGACTATGATCTTTCCCGAACCTTAACTAGTTGCTGTGAGTGACTTAACATAACCATAAAAAGTTTGAAAATGCTGTAGTCAGTGAGACAATATTCTATTGCAAGATTGGATATTTTGGTGGGAAACAAATGAAATACGCTGGGAACAATTTAATGATAAATTCAGTATGCTATTTCTTTTTTTAAAGATTACTTTCTTGGGCAAATTTTTGCCTTTATTGATAGTGCAGCTGAAGATGAACAGGAAATGTGGGAGGGAGAGAAAGGGGGGAATTAGACACAGTAAATGGCCACAGGCTGGAATCAAATCTGTAAAGGACTCAGCCTACACTGGGCACACACTCTTTTAGTTGAGCCAGAGGTCGCCCCTAGTATCATAGTTTTTGAGACTTTCCAGATACTTTGATTAACAACATTTTGTCATCGTCAAATATAATGCGGTTGGCATCACTTCCTATGTGTTTGCTTTTGCAAACTAGTAGTATGTAAATGTAATATCTACGACAGAGGGTTGCAATATGAACGAATGTTTAAACCCTGAAAGCTGGAGGCCTACACTTTATTCTCACTGTCATCGTTTCATTCCAAATGCAACGTGCTGGAGTAGAGCCAAAACAATAAAACCCATCATTGACGTAATACTTCCTGACTGCACTGTGTACACTGTGTAACACTTTGGGGACAGTCAATGTCAGACACCAAACAAGAAAATGCAATGTGGATTTCTCACTTCTACATCAAATTCCGATGCAATGATAAGACGGCAGGAAGCAATTCCTATGAAATATTTGCAGAAAAATTACAGGCAGATTTTGGCTCGGCACTGACAATTTGGTACCAGCTGGTGTAGACACAGTGTCTGTGTGAGGCAGACCTTGTCAGTACTGATGACAGTTAGGGTTGACAAGTTCCCAGAATTGGCCTGAAAGTTTTACAGCATCTGTGACTTCCTCTGTCTGTAGAGAATTTGTCATGGGTGATTGCCTTAGTGGCAGCATTAACAGACATCACTGCCCTCCCCCCTCAATGGCGCTATAAGCTTCCTTTGATGCAAATATTCACTGAGCACATGAAGGAAATCCATTTTCTCTCACACAGACCCCATACTGACACATCTTGAAAAACTAGAGAGACTTGCTCTTCCCAGGAGAGGCTCGGATCAGGAGGGAGAGGGGGAACAGACAGACATGACCTTTTTCCTCGGCTCCACTTTGCTGTAGCCTGGGGATCCTGTCAACATAAACTGTAACAAAGACATTGGTAGCTTCAATCCAACTTTGTATTTTTGTCACCGCACAGAAAAAATATGCACATCAGTGGGGGGTTTCAACTGAAACTACATTGAAAGTTGATTCCGGGTACGCCTTCAAAACCATGTAATTCTAAATCCCTCTGAAAACCGATCTTTGAATGGTGACTGCAGCTGTCACGCTGACGGATCACCTTGAAAAAATTTGTACAAGCTAATATTGTCAAGCATTTAAAATTTGACTCAGACACAAAGGAAACAAAGTAAACACTTGTCGGATAAGCTTTTAGAGCAAGCTTATAGAAGAATAATAGTCATCACAGCAGTTTTTTGGCAAATGTTTTCTCTCCTTAATCACGAGAACAGCTCAAGGCCCAAACATGATTATGTTTCTGTTGTTAGCTGACTTCCACAATAAATCAATTTAAAATCTCATCTGCAAATTGAAGTTACATTACATGAAAAGAATAGTCTGACATTTTGAGAAATATACTTATTATTGGTACCACTCTCATACCTTTATACACACAAACACCTTCCTCAGTGGCTGGAGACACACACCCCTATCCCCAGCCTCTGAACACTTCCACTATATCTGCCTCACTGGCTGCTGGCTCACACTCACCCAACACTGCCGATCTACAGCACACACACTTACTGCACTATATAGTCTGTACCGTATTCATTTCATACCTCCAGCCGTTTGCTCTGTATATAATGTCGGCCATTAGCATTACTTGAAATAACACTCTACACTATAGGTTTTATACAATACCTGCACTGCCTACTATGTTCCAGTCAAGCCACCACAAGAAAATGTTTGACATTGCATGTTTCTGCAACCAAAAACACGTTATATTTGTACATTTTATTCATATCCATCTCAGTGTTTCTTGAGTGTTGTATTATCTGACTTTGTCATCAGGAGCTGGAGAGTATGGTGGATGGCGTGAAACCTCAGCAAGATTCCTGCCAAGCTGTTGACAACTGTTCAAGACCGACAAACAACAAAACGGGCACTTTTTAAGTGAGTCATCACTGTGTTTCTAGCGCCTTTTAAGGCCCAGTTCAGATGAAAGATTTGCGATCAAGACAAAACCGTTTTAGAGCATTGCAGGGAAAAGTTACAGCAGCGTGAACTGGTCGTCTGAGCTTGACTCAAGCCGGCAACTCCGCTGATCAAATCACTGGCGGCTGGTTTTAGAACGTAAGGCTTATCACTTGTTTCAACAGCTTGTAGTCCAGTGGTCAAGCGAAAATGACCACAGAGGGCATGTTTGCTTGCTGCAGCAGGTGCTCCGTCACCGCTGTGCCCTCTGTTTCCATTCTCATGTGTGCTGATGTCGGACGGTGGGTCATGCAGCTGCTCGCTGTATGTGCTTATGCCCCCTACCCAACACACACACACACACGCTAATCGACCGACTAATTGACGCTGCTTACTTATATTATTGTTGCATATTTATTCTGAATACAGTCCATCTGATCTGTTTCATCGCTACTACAAATGCAACTGTAGCCAGCATCACTATCCTCACTCATATTTTAAGAAACTACAAATTATATTCAGCCACAAAATAAGCCTGAAAAGCTGGAAAACTGAACAGAAGTACAGAGAGTTGTTGCATAGAGATGATACACCATCTCATCTGGTTGCATTGGTGTGAACCGGCATGTTTTTAGAACATTGCAGAACGGTGCATTGTGAGTAGTTGCATGTTTCAACTCATCTCGTCATGAATCTTTGGTCTGAACTGGGCTTTAGCCATTAAACATGGAAGTATTTTTAGTGATCCTTTCCAGTTTTTCCAATGGAGACAGTGCCACGAAAAGCATTGTTTTTTTACTGAGACATTGCTGCATTTCTAACCACAATATCGGCAAGAAAAGCAGGTTTCTTTAGCCCAAACATGACCTTTTTATCTAACCATAACCAAGTGGTTGTCATGCCTGAAACTAAACACATTTCAACATATCAGCTACATAACAGTAGTGATGGCCTCATGAAGCCTCATGAAGCATTTTCTTCATTTTCTGAGCCCACTAGATGGCGCTCTTGGTTTAAAGAGAGAGGCTCAAAGAATGGCAATTCAGTGTGTTTTAAACTTTTTGTTGAACAAAAAGTGCCATCTAGTGGGCTCAGAAAATAAAGAAAATGCTTCGTGAGGCTTCATTTGGCCATCACTACATAACAGCAACTCAAACACATCTATGATTTGCAGAAATACACACTGTCAGCTTCATTGTGCTGGCAATTGGGTTCATGCTGTTCATACCATGTATCTTAGTGTATTCATACACAGTGTTCATACATAGTGTTAGTGTTTATTCCACATTCTATATATTCTCTACATTACTCTGCACTGCTTTTTACACTTCTGGTTAGATGCTAAACTGCATTTTGTTTTCTCTGCAATGAAAATAAAGCTTTATCTAATGTGATTATACTAAATGTGAAGCAACAGCAAGCAACCAGTTAGCTTGGCTTAGCAATAAAGACTAAGTTGAGCAGGAGGAAACAGCTGCAGCCTGGCTCTGACCAAGAGTAATGAAATCTACCCACCTGTACATCTAAAGCTCACTAATGGATGGATAACCAGTCTTAACATAAGCTCAATTAACAGGCTACTAGCTGTAGCTTCATATTTAGCAGACAGATGAGAGTGGAATCAATCTGCTCATCTAACTCTAGGCAAGAAAGCAAATAAACATATCGCCCAAAATGTCAAAGTATTCCTTCAGTGTTTCTCACACTGATTGTACAAAAGTTGTTATTGTTGTAATTCATAACCTGCACAGCGGCATCGATCTCATTCGCTCTTGTTGACATTTTAATGGCATTTTTTCAGTTTTTACTTTTTTGGCTCTAGCAAAGAAAGATGATGTATCTACACCTAACCCTACAGCACAACACCTAGTTGAAGCATTCATATACCATCAACAAAAAAGACATGCATTCACAGAATTACTTCAGAGATTTAAAGCACAGGTTTGATTTCAATTACAAAAGTCATAAAGTCTCCTCCTGCTCTCTATAGATAACATAGAAACAATAACAGAGTGTAATTAATAAACTATTCACATTGTTACAAGTGGAAATATCTGTCGCATTTATATTCAGATATAATTGCGTTAATGCTTCCTGTGGGTGATGTTTAACAATAATCTCGGGCATTATGTAAACTGTGCAGCCTGATTGTGTGGGTGAGGATGAGAGCACCAGGCAACGCTGCATTAATTACCAGCTCCTGAGGACATGTGAGATGGATGTCCCTCTGTGGCCCCACTTCACCTGCTGTGGGGCCTCTGCAGTACCTATGAGGGGTCAGGATGTTAACACTGTTTATACACAGTTTAGAAGTTTATAGAGTTTGTCATTCTGTACCTGCAGCGAGGCAGAACTGGATCTAATAGAGAGTGAAGCAGCTGCTGTATATCAACCATAGTAACAATTGTTCAGTTGAAATTAAATGGTTCCTATTTGACTCAATATTTGTAGTGTTTGCTGTGTGCTTTTTGGAACTAGTTAAAGAATCTTCCAATATAACAATATGACATGATATGATATAATAATGCTTACTTTTTGTTTTACACACAATTCTGTTTTTATTGTTCGGATAACATTACTGTGATTTAAGCTGAGAAAAGCCATGCAGCCAAGATACAGAAAAAAATGTTTCTTAGGGGAAGTAAAAACCTTTCCCTTGCACTGTGTTGTCATTTCATATTTACACTGTTGTTAACCCGGGGTCAGTTTACATATTCATGTGAATAATGTTTTTCCTCATGGTAATAAGAAGTGTTTAGTTGCATGAACCTTTCATACCCTGCAGCAGAGTTATGGCCATCAGAGTTCATTCTTAATACCTTACCTTAATACTCCTGTCTACCTGTGGTGTTCATATTTTAGACAAATCTCCATCAAGTTATGATAAAGATGCAGCTGCTATCAGCTGCCCTCAAAGGTAGAAATAAGTTAAATAAAATAAATACAGAAAATAAAGAAGTAAACCAAAGTGATAATTTTTAAAGGGCATACTTAACGTTATGTAATCACCATCTGATGTGATTTCTTTAATTGTTTTCCATGAGTCTAAATTGATTTGGGGTTAAGGTGGAGGAAGACACCCCTTAATAACAAAGTCAATTTACTGTCAAATTACAACATATTTGGATATGATTTTAGCATGTGCAGGGTGATGATGTACACACCAACACACTGTTGTGAGAAATAAATTGGTAGAGTAGCCAAAAATCTTGTAAAGTGGCAAGAAGCCCCCGAGCTCAAAAGGAGCTATCTAACTAAATGAAATAACCTAAAGTCCCAACCTGACCCATTATTGGATTACCTAGCAGCCTTTCCTTCTGGCTAATTGTTTTTCATTCAGGGTGGCTTCCTCCAGCAAGATATGTCAAAATGTTGGCTAATTCTAGATAGCAACACTGATGATTGGTAGCAAGCTAGCTAATACCACAAGTAAGCTGTTGAAACTACAATACTATACTAATGAAGCTCAGCATAAGTTCAATCAGGAAGACTTTCTTTATGCTACATCCATTCACAGGTCTCTCTCGATCCCACTCCCACCACTTCCACCAGTCAGCTGATTGTGTGTGTTCCCTCTCCCGGTTAGCCAGTCAAACTTCTGATCTCCTTAAGCCGTCTATGTTGCTGCTGCCAAACCTTAAATCTGTTCTCCGCTCTGCTTCTGTCGGCTGTCATTTAAGGCAGAATCGTTACACCCTCCTCCACCTTATCCAGAGCCCAGGACCAGCTCATCAAAAGCCCACACAGCTCTTCACATTCAGATCCTCAGCTCCCTCTTCATCTCCACAGGGGGGATCCCTAATCTACGACATATTTACCATCCTCCTGGAATAGATGACATCATCATGGAATCTAATCGCCAAAGGCTTTTCATGTTTTTCATACCTATGTGCACATGTAAATAAATATTCTATTTCTCAGAACGAGTGTCTCCTGATTGAACAGCTATATGTAGATATGAACTATATATATAGTCACATATGACTATATACTAGATAATCTAACTAAATTATATTTTAATATAAATATATAACTCACTATTCTCCAGTGACAAAAAATCTGAACATTTCTGGTGGAGTAAATCTAAAGAATGCAGCAATTCAGATGACACGTCACAATTCACTATAGCATAACCATTAACACCATGTGTTGACAGTAGATTTAGTGGCATATATTGGTTAGGAGGCAAATTAAGGGGGTGGGGGCATCTTCCCCCATTTTACCCTACTTTACTGTTGTGCTCCAGGGGCCACAACCATAAAGCTCTGTTTAAATTCATGACTAAAAAGAGACAGAATGCACATACCAATTATTTTCCTCAGATTTTGAGAGCTGTGCGTGTGCACGGTTTTGTTTTCTAAATGTCAATCATCTTGGAGCTGGGCGCACATGCACAAGCCTTATTGTGACTCCCACAGTTACACACACTTCACCACTCATTAGACCTGTCATTCGAAAGAACAGTAAAGATGAAGTGCAATTTTACCTACTGAGACACATCGGCGAGCGAGCTTCTCCAACAATGCCAGGGAGAGCAGCTGTCATTACGCACATCCATTACGCACGGCTGTGGCTATTTATAGCATTCATTTATCTCATGTAGGTGTAAGCCATCAGCGCTGGTGATATCTTAATTGTCAGTAGTAAACATCAGAAATGATTAAGGTAATGATGCTCATATCAAAACAGGCTTTTCAAAGCGCCTACAAAAACAATAAAATGAAAGAATGTGAACATGGGTAAATAAAATGATACCTCTAATGTGAACATAATGACTGAGAAAACTGTAGACACTGAAGCAATTACGCTGAAGAATTGTTACCAACTAACAAGACCAGGTGAAAACCTAGTATATGGCTGGATCCAGTAAGAAACACGAGAGGGCTTTTAATTTTAAACAGGAGGCCGCGGCTCATGTTCAGTCACTTTTGCCATGACTCTCACTGACAGCACTGGCCCTGTTGTTGCTGTCCAGCCCCAAAATGTATGTACATACATGTTAAAATGAAAAACAGTACACAGACACAGTCACACAGCAGAAGGGAGTTGCTCTTTCTGAAGCCGTATCCACCAACCAGCTCCTTTTTGTTTGGTTTAACACAACCCTCTCCCCTTTTGTTCCAGTTGGGGGCATACATCCCCACGTGACCAGTGGAGGCTGCAAAGCCATCAGCCACTATCACAGCCAAGTTCTGCCAGTAACGCTAGTTTGTATAACATCCTATTAGGAGAACTCTGTCATTGTTGCAGCACCCATTCCCACAGTGTAACATGTATTATTCACTCATTACATGTTTTATTCAAATTCAATCAGTGTCTTATTTCCACTTTCTTCTTCATAAAGGCGGCAGTAAGGCTTGTGTCGCACAGACACAGCTGTTCTTCAAACAAACATAAAAGATGCTAATGATACAATGGTTATAGAAAATGATCCAAAGTTGTCACTCAACTGATGATAATGATGTGCTTTTCTATGCTATGACAAGAATGTGTGTTAATAAATTTTACTCATGTGCTGGCTGGATAGGTAGATAACTAGCTTGCTAATTTCACCATGCTAACATGCTACATGGGTTACAGACAATGTGGAGCACAGTAATAAAGGATTGTCAGGGCATATTTATTTCAAAAGAGCAACGACCAATGGGGAAACATCAACACTTACAACATCACTAACTCCAGCCAAAGATGTGACTTCATCACCGAAAGAGCCGTGCTTTAACATCGGCATGACATGCAGCTGGTCAGTGTTATAGTTTCATGGCGCTCAGCGGCGTCAGAGGGAAACACGGCGGGACACGAACGAAAGTTAAGGCAGCGAAAGTCCGAGTAAAGCAGGGGGGAGGAGTGGTGGATGGGTCCAACAAACACCGACCTTCACCCGGAGAGCAGGTTTCGCGTCCCATAAGATTATAAAGCCAAACTTCTTTCTAAACCCAACGACATGCTTTTGTTGTTAAAGGCAAAAAAAGGTCAATTTGCAGTGTTTTACTGATGTAGTGTAGTTTATTTTGAAAGAGACTGTATGCAAACAGTAAATTTCCTGTGAAAACAGAAGTGTATTTTGAAAGGACAATGAATGTAACAGGTATAAACTTGACACAGCGTCCCAGAACGTCGATATCCACCAGACCCAGGGTACCTTTCACACCGTATCTGGACATGGAAAGTCCATGACCAAACACTGATATGTGACGAAGTTGGAGTGAGAATGTGTTGTATATAAAGTAAGACGAAGCGTCTCCACTTACACCCATTGTACAAAAATGAAGCCAAAATATCCAGTGCCGTAACGGAAACACGTGAGACCCCACTGAGTTCCCAAACACCTGTACGACCACTGATGTGAGCGCAAAGATTGGCACACACATTATTTATTGTGGGGAGTGATATCAGCAACCACGAATGAAAACGTCCAGTTCAAAGAGGAGAAAAATCTGTCTTTTTCCTCTGCTGTCCACCTGGATGAAAACAGAGGCAGGTCTGTTTTTTTCCCAGCTTGTTTTATCAACTGTCAAATTAAGTGGCTTTAATTTAGCTGAAATGGGTGGTGAGTTTCATTAGCATTTAAAGCTATTAAGGGCATTGGCTAATGTCATCAGTTATGCTATCTAAATGACTGACAGCAGCTGATGTTGCAGTTGCCTGGTGACAGTAAAAGGATGCTGCCAGAGATCCTCAAGCAGGGCAGGTTTCTCTAAATAAAAGCAGTGATGTGTCCCTCCAATTTTCCAAATACGTCCTGCGTGATCCGGCTCTAAAGATCCTACTAATGGATTTAAAACGTTTTAAAATAGGGTTGTTATTAAATCTTGTTTGGCAGCACTTGCATATGTAGAATTGTGTTTTATCTTCAGTTTATAAGGAATACTTGTCATGACAGATATAATAGAGATTTTGAGATTTTATTTTTAATATCTATTTTTCAGAAGGAAATGAGAGCATGTACTTACAAGACAAAACACCTGCTTATTTGTGTATAGTTATAGATTTCAGCTTTCTTGCCAGCATCAAAAACAACAAACAGGTATTTTGGTGCTATTTTGGAACAATGCAACAAGATTATTATAATTAAGGAACACAGTCTTCTGAATTTCCTTGATTTTTTTTTCAGTTTCAGTTCTTTGATTTTATTGTCATCCAAAATATGTATAAACTTCACATTTGAACCTTCAAGCCTGTTGTTTATTCAGATGACAGAGATGCTTTTTCCTTCCCAGTATAACCGCTAACACAGTTCATAAGAGCCCTCTTGGATGCCCTTGAGCTTCATCAGCAGTACCTTTGATTGCTCCACTGGTTTGAGGACATGGGGATCACACAAATTAAATTCAGCCATGTGGTAAGACAAAGGCTGACACCATTTCATTTCAGCGGGTCGCTAATGCCACCTTTCAGGACCCATGTTCCGTCTCAGAGCGCTGTCTGTGCTCGGGGGAGGCAAAGTCACCTCCTCTTCCAGGTTCCACTGAACAAACGTCTCCCCAGGTAGTAAGCAACACCTTGGAAATGTAATTAACCATCAAGACTGAATGTGAAATTGCTTGTGAGAACTCTGCTGTCAGCTCCATTGCGTAAGTGCAAATCCTGAACGTGTAATTAATTTCACACAACAGTATCATCTATAGAAAAATCTAAGGTGGGAACTGTAAGTGACACACATGACCTTTAATCCAACTCTGTTTCCTGAAGATTAACTTTATATACAGTAATGTTAAATGGTTTTAGGCATTTAGGAGGAAACATAATTACTGCCAGGGTTTTATGTTCACTGGCAACTTATTTTCAGCCCAGGAAGTATTATGTTCTTGCACTGCAAAAAAGCTTGCAGGAATGGTGTTTGGGTGGATGGATCCTACTTACTGTACATGGATCCATTTTGACAACAGTCCTGCATCCTGCGTGTGGTTATAGGATTAAGCTACTAAAACACTGTGGTTCAGGTTAGGAAAAGCTTGTGGCTGGTTAAATATTTCTGTCTCGTGCTTCAAATGACCCTTGACTCCATGTTTAACCAAGAAACCAGTCTTCCTGTAACCTTAATCTTAAGTGCTTTGAGTGCTCTAAACATAACCATACATATGTGAATCATGCTTTAGTTGCCATGACTACATATTGCAGAGAAAACTACAGAAGCCCTGACAGGCATTTGGGAAAAGAATTTTGATGATCCATTTTCTTAGTCTGACCTAACTTGTTTTCTCTCATATGTTTATGACTTTATAGCACGATAATTTTTCTGAGTTCCAAGTAATTTTCGTTTCATCTCTGAAACAGGGCTTGTTAGCACTGTCGTCTCATAGCAAGAGGGTTCCTGGTTCAATCCCAGGAGGGAGCCCTTCCGTGCGGAGTTTGCATGTTCTCCCCATGTTAGCGTGGGTTTTCTCCGGGTGCTCCGGCTTCCTCCCACAGTCCAAAGACATGCAGGTTAATTGGTGACTCTAAATTGTCCGTAGGTGTGAATGTGAGTGTGAATGGTTGTCTGTCTCTGTGTGTCAGCCCTGTGATAGTCTGGTGACCTGTCCAGGGTGGACCCCACCTCTCACCCAATGTCAGCTGGGATAGGCTCCAGCCACCCCACGACCCCCAAGAGGATAAGCGGTTATGAAAATGGATGGATGGATGGAACAGGAGGAAACAAAGATTTTACCACCGTCAAGTCCTTTTTTTGTTCATTATGCCTCCACGCTGGCAACAGCTGTGGCCAGAATCATTATGTTTTCAAGTTGCACATCTCCATTCTCATGAATATGAAATCTCAAGAACCCCTGGGGCGAATTTTTTCAAATTTGGCAAAAATGCCAGTGGTCAGTGGTTAAGGGTCAAGGTCACTGTAACTTTGTCTGCCTCATTCTTATTAAAGGGAAATTTCGGTTTATTTCAACCTGTCTCCTATCGTCCTAAATTTGTTTCAAGTCACTAGTGACATAGAAATAATAGTTAGCATGTTAGCCGTTAGCCTAGATACAGCCGTAGCATCAGACCTGTTAAAACGTAATTGAACGGGCATCCTTTCAAGTGCAAAGTTAGTCCACTAAACAAGCTTTTTCTCCACAAAGACCGCCTCATAT